>NW_021963009.1:0-50007 GCF_901765095.1 Microcaecilia unicolor
ATATCTAAAACCACTTTGGATGCATCACAGAAAGACAGTATATCAAATGCATGACCCATATCATACCATGTTCATTACAATGGGGAAGTTAAAATGGGTTTAGAATATTAGCAGGATTAAATGGCTTTATAGCCTAATTACTTTAAAACATTTTCTTAATTGAAATCTGTCTTCTACTCTCTTGATATGGACTCTATTTCTAATTGCATTTTGTTTATGTATTTGAAAGTTTCAAATAAATGTTCATTGCAATTTTTTTCACTCATACCACGTCATATATGGAAATTAAAGTTGGTGAGCCAGAAGCAGCTAAGAGAAACTCAGTGGCTATTATAGGGTTTATGTGAGCTCGTATCTGCTTATGGTCCTCCATCTGGGTATATATTTCTGAATTTTGGAATGGGGGTGGGGGGAGTAAGGGGATCATTAAAAAAAAAAAAAAGGAAGGAAGCACTGCTTCAATCTCTCAAAGTGCGATGCTAAAACTCCTGGCAGTTCTGCTGTAAACAGATTTATAAAGATTGAAAAACCTCTACCACAGGGATGGGATATGCAAATTCCTTATGCTCTCTTGTTAGCATTTGAGGCCTTTCGATAAGGCACCCCACCATATTTGTGAACACCGACTCAGTGGCGTTCCTAGGGGAGGCGGTGGGTGTGGTCCGCCCCGAGTGCACGCCGCTGGGGGGGTGCCACGCGCCTGTCGGCTCCGCTCGTTCCGTGTTCCCTCTGCCCCGGAACAGGTTACTTCCTGTTCCGGGGCAGAGGGAGCATGGAACGAGCGAAGACGACAGGCGCGCGGCACCACCCCCCCCCCCCAGCAGGTAAAAATGCACCCGGGGGGGCGCATCGGCGATCCACCCCGGGTGTCAGCCACCCTAGGAACGCCACTGCACTGACTATTCCTTATTCACTGGCTCGAGTCTTGAGATATGTGAATGATCACCATATGGTTTTTGTCAGGACCCCGCTGCTTCCCTCGCTCGGCAGTGCTTTCTTTTTTACTGTTCCATCATTATGAAATTCTAGACTAGATTCTATATAGCATAAAAATTCAGCACCAAAATGAAATTTGCTTATTCTATAAAGTACACTTTAATTAAGGCTTACTTTAAAGAATAAGCCTAAATTTCCATACGGTTTATAGACTACGCCGAGCGCTGCATGCAAATCTATCATGAATTCGTTGTGGATATCCTGAAAACCTGACTGGCCAGGGTGCCTGCAAGATCAGCTTTGGGAACCACTGACAATCTACTGTGCTGAAATAAACAGGGGGACTCATGTCCCAGACAGTTCTGTGCCACTCCTGAGAAAAAAAAATCATTCACTGTTAGCAAAGTATAATACAAGTTACATCTATTTTCCACTTATGAGGTCACTGTAGAAAAGTTTTTCCCATGCAAAGCCCCCTTTTACTTGTAAAAACAAACTCTTCTACAATCATGCAACTTGATATGCAAGCGTTAAGTATAAGCACCGATAATAACCTGTACTTGTGAAAGTGGACGTTCCCGGGTCAGAGCTGCCATATCAGCACATACTTCATTTAAAAAAAAAAAACTACATAAAGAATTAGGGCTGCCAACTGAATCCAGATTCATCCAACAGGATTGATCTAGTCCTGGGTTTACTCCATTTCATGCAGGGACCTGTCCTTCTAATTTTCCTATTGCAAGAACAGCAAGACTACAAGTCCCTACATGCAACAGGGTAAACCCAGGCTCGAATCAACCTTGTCAGGTGAATCTGCATCCAGCCGGCAACCTTAAGGTACATATACATATCGACTCCTGCCTTAGAGCAATACAATCCAGACGTTCAGATGTTGGAAAGGTATTAATCCGCAAACAAACCTTTTCCAGAGAAGGGAAAGTGGTAGAACTAGAGGACATGAATTGAGGTTGAAGGGGGGGCTACTCAGGAATAATGTCAGGAAGTATTTTTCATTGAGAGGGTGGTATACCTGGAATGCCCTCCCGCGGGAGGAGGTGGAGATGAACATGGTAATGGAATTCAAAAATGCATGGGGAAAACACAAAGGAATGGATCTAAAGAAGCTTAGTGGAGATCAGGGGCATAGCCAGACTTTAGCGGGAGGAGGGCCCAGAGTCCGAGGTGAGGGGGCAATTTTAGCCCCCCCCCCCACCACCACCAACTTTGCCCCCCCCCACCCCGTCGACGAAACTCAACCCCCCTCCCGCCACCGCCTACCTTTGCTGGCAAGGAACCCCAACCCCTGCCAGCTGAGGTCCTCTTCTTCCGGCACAAAGATTCGTTCTGTTTCTGTGAGTCTGACGTCCTGCACTCAGAGAAACAGAAAGAAGCTTTGCGCCGGAAGAAGAGGACCTCGGCTGACGGGGGTTGGGGTCCCCTGCCAGCAAAGTTAGGCAATGGCGGGGGAGGGTTGGAGGTGGGGGGGGGACAAGACTCTCGGCAGGGTCGTCGGCAGGGGGGAGTCAAAAGTTGGTGCTGGTGGCAGCGGCGGGGGGGGGGGGCGGCAATGGCGGGAGGGAGGGTCGGCAGCGGGGGGGGGGGGGGCTAAAATGTGCCCCCTCACCTCAGGCTCTGGACTCCCCTCCTGCTGAAGTGTGGCTACACCTCTGAGGTATACATATAAAGTATCACATCATACCTTATGTAATAAGTTTATCTTGTTGGGCACACTGTTCAGGTTTTTATCTGCTGTCATCTACCGTGCTACTATGTTCTATAACTGGGTGCATGCCGTTACACATGCCACATGCATGTAAGTGCACAGAAAAGCAGCATTTACATGTATAATTACCAACAGCATGTAGTGCAAGTGCCATAGCATGTAACTCGAAGGGGGCATGCAAAAGCAGCAATGTACCGAGGGTGGGGTGGTGGGGGCAGTCTGCCTTGGGTGCACGCAGCAGGGGAGGGTGTGTGTGCAGGGAGCAGCCAATTGGCTGTCTGTTCCATCGGTTTTTTTGCTCCCTCTGATGTCACTTCCTCTTCTGGGGCAGAGGGAGCAGGGAACCAGCAGAGCTGACAGCCGCGGGCTGCTCCCAGCACCCCAGGAGGTAAAAGCAATGCACCTGGGGGGTCTTGATTTGATGCAACAGGGGGGGGGCGCATATAAAAGTGATCTGCCCGGGTGGCAGCAGAGCAAGGACCACCACTGTGCAAGAGGGCAGAGCATGGGAGAGACATCAAACACTATAAGTTGCTCACATTGTATGGCAGTCAGGCATGCCCATTTATGCCAGTGGATTTTCACTGGGTGCCCAGAATTCAGGAGTGTAGCCAGACCTCACGGTGGGGGGACCAGAGTCCGAGGTTGGGGGCACATTTTGAGTGCCGCCGCCGCCCTGCGCCCCCCCCACCCCACGCTCCTCACCCCCCACCACCTTGCCCCCTCACAAACAAATACCTTTGCTGGAAGGTCCCCAACCCCCGCCAGGCAAAGCCTTCTTCAGCGCGGTCTCCGGCGCAGCCGCATTCGCTGCCTGCCCCCTGCTCTTCTTTCTTCTTGCTCCTCCTGTGCACGCCGACGCTGAGCATACACAGGAGGAGCAAGAAGAAAGAAGAGCAGGGGGCAGGCAGCGAATGTGGCTGCGCTGGAGACCGCGCTGAAGAAGGCTTGGCTGGTGGGGGTTGGGGACCCCCACCAGCCAAACCAGGGGCCCGAAGGATACTCTCCCTGCACAGCACTGGGGCAATAAGTGGAGTTGCCTCGTTATACACTAGAATTACTCCCTTTACAAGGTTAATGTACAGTTAAATATGCCACTAGAAAGATAGAATGAGTTAACAAAAAGCAATTCATATAACCAGCAGCTTCCAAATATACAACGGCTCAGAAAGAACTGAACGCGTTTCACTAGAGTCACTTTTTATTAGCACAGATACCAATTGCCTCCCAGCGACTGCACCACAATCCCCAAGATGCCACAACAATTTAAGAGCAATTACAGCTTATTCTGCAGGCTACGAAAGCAGTTACTCATATTACACTTCACATATGGGTGAATTTGTTTCTACAGGCCTCACAACTTTGTAAAAAAAAAAAAAAAACCAACAACTCATTTCTCCTGCAACTAAAACATGAAATATCAGACAGCATCTCAACAGCTTTATACTTGAGATGTCAAGGGTGCGAGATGGCACCTGTTTCATTTCATAACCTTGTCAACTGTCTGCCTGCAGAAGAAAATTAAAATGCGTCACCAAGCTTTTTCACGGTCCCTGCCATTATTTTATTTAATAACTTATCACTGCAGCTCCGATCGATTGTCGTTTATTTCTGCTGCTGGGGTTAGTAGCTAGGTGCTCTAAGATCCCGACTGCTGAATGATTCTAGGGGTGTTAACTGATGCAAAACATCTAGGTAATGTCAAGAACATAGAACTCCTGCAAAGATTTGGATGGATAATGTGGAGGGGCATAATCGAACAGGACGCCCAAGTTTTCCTGACGGCGTCCTCGCAGGACGTCCCAGCGAAGGGGCGTGGAAACCGTATTATCGAAACAAGATGGGCATCCATCTTTTGTTTCGATAATACGGTCAGGGACGCCCAAATCTCAACATTTAGGTCGACCTTAGAGATGGTCGTCTTAGAGATCCGTCCCGGTTTTCGGTGATAATGGAAACCGAGGACGCCCATCTCAGAAACAACCAAATCCAAGCCCTTTGGTCATGGGAGGAGCCAGTATTCGTAGTGCACTGGTCCCCCTCACATGCCAGGACACCAACCGGGCACCCTAGGGGGCACAGCAGTGGACTTCAGAAATTGCTCCCAGGTGCATAGCTCCCTTACCTTGGTGCTGAGCAACCCAACCCCCCCCCCCCCCAAAACCCATTCTCCACAACTGTACACCACTACCATAGCCCTAAGGGGTGAAGGGGGCACCTACATGTGGGTACAGTGGGTTTGTGGTGGGTTTTGAAGGGCTCACATTTACCACCACAAGTGTAACAGGTGGGGGGGATGGGCCTGGGTCCGCCTGCCTGAAGTGACTGCACCCACTAAAACTGCTCCAGGAACCTGCAACTGCTGTCAGGGCGCTGGGTATGACATTTGAAGCTGGCAAAATATTTTTAAAGTTTTTTTTTAGGGGGGAGGGGGGTTAGTGACCACTAGGGGAGTAAGGGGAGTTCATCCCGATTCCCTCCGGTGGTCATCTGGTCAGTTTGGGCACCTTTTGAGGCTTGGTCGCAAGAAAAATGGCCAAGTAAAAGTTGGCCAAATGCTCATCAGGGACACCCTTCTTTTTTCCATTATCGGCCGAGGATGCCCATGAGTTAAGCATGCCCCAGTCCCGCCTTCAGTCCGCCGCTGCCGACACCCCCGGGAACTTTGGTCATCCCCGCGACGGAAAGCAGTTGAGGACGCCCAAAATCGGCTTTCGATTATGCCAATTTGGGCGACCCTGTGTTGAAAGATGGGCGCCCTTCTCTTTCAAAAATAAGCCTGATAGTGAACTAACATGATGGCAACCACACTCCTCTTCCTGAGATTTTAGATAGGAGGACAAAAATGGGTCAGCCCTGTTCTTTAATTGTTGGTGCTACCTAAAGGGTTTGGAAACCAGTTTCATATTTCAAAATTTATCTCCATTTAAGCAGAACAGAATTCATTTAAAACTAATCTGAGATTAAATTCCAATGTCTAGCTGGCAAATTTAAGGAAGATGTGCACTGTGAAAGTGCTGGATAAAGCCTCTAGCTTTCATTCTTGCATTGTCACAACAGACTGTGTGCTTTAGAACCACACTTAAGGTGGAAGTTAACACATCTAAATAGTAGCCCACACTGATATTTCACCGTTAACACCAGTTATTTGTAATTAGGTCTCGCTGCATAAAATGGGACCTGTCCTAAAATAGCACGAGTTAGCGGTAAAACAACACATCTTAAGAGCAGCCAGGTTGATAACTACGCCCCTTTTTATCGTGACCTTCTCTTTTCCTTACCAAGTGGTTAGTTTTGGTGCTCTACCCATTTCTCTTAATCCTATTGTAGATTAAAAATGGTTGAAGGATAGGAAACAGAGAGTGGGGTTAAATGGGCAGTAGTCACAATGGAGAAGGGTAGTTAGTGGGGTTCCTCAGGGGTCTGTGCTAGGACCGCTGCTTTTTAAATATTTATAAATGATTTAGAGATGGGAGTAACTAGCGAGGTAATTAATTTGCTGATGACACAAAGTTATTCAAAGTTGTTAAATCGCGACAGGATTGTGAAAAATTACAAGAGGACCTTACGAGACTGGGAGACTGGGCGGCTAAATGGCAGATGACGTTTAATGTGAGCAAGTGCAAGGTGATGCATGTGGGAAAAAAGAACCCAAATTATAGCTACGTCATGCAAGGTTTCACGTTAGGAGTTATGGACCAAGAAAGAGATCTGGGTGTCGTCGATAACACTGAAACCTTCTGCTCAGTGTGCTGCTGCGGCTCGGAAAGCGAATAGAATGTTGGGTATTATTAGGAAAGGTATGGAAAACAGGTGTGAGGATGTTATAATGCGTTGTATCTCCATGGCGCGACCGCACCTTGAGTATTGTGTTCAATTCTGGTCGCCGCATCTCAAGAAAGATATAGTAGAATTAGAAAAGGTGCAGCGAAGGGCGACTAAAATGATAGCGGGGATGGGACGACTTCCCTATGAAGAAAGACTAAGGAGGCTAGGCTTTTCAGCTTGGAGAAGAGACGGCTGAGGGGAGACATGATAGAGGTATATAAAATAATGAGTGGAGTGGAACAGGTGGATGTGAAGCTTCTGTTCACGCTTTCCAAAAATACTAGGACTAGGGGGCATGCGATGAAACTACAGTGTAGTAAATTTAAAACAAATCGGAGAAATTTTTCTTCACCTAACACATAATTAAACTCTGGAATTCATTTCCGGAGAACGTGGTGAAGGCGGTTAGCTTAGCAGAGTTTAAAAGGGGATTAGACGGTTTCCTAAAGGACAAGTCCATAAATCGCTACTAAATGGACTTGGGAAAAATCCAGAATTCCGGGAATAACATGTATAGAATGTTTGTACGTTTGGGAAGCTTGCCAGGTGCCCTTGGCCTGAATTGGCCGCTGTCGTGACAGGATGCTGGGCTCGATGGACCCTTGGTCTTTTCCCAGTGTGGCATTACTTATGTACTAGATTATCAGCAACATACTTTAAGCTTTCGTAAACATTTGAAAACTTATTTGTTTCAGAAATGTTATGGTTGATCCCGCATTATCTACTTTTATTTTCTTATTTATTAGTTTGTATCCCTCTTTGACCCACTAGTTGGGAGTTGGCAGGTTATAAGAACTGTATCATATATCGTACTCCTTAATTACAGCTCTATAAAAGCAGGCTTTAGAAACAAATTATAATCTAGTACCACTGAACACAAAACCACATGAGTACATATATCATTCAACTTACTGCCACTATCACCACCACCACTTTACCTAATGGTATCCAGATGCTCCTACTGTGAGGAAAGGTAGAGAGCTGCAAATGTAACTGGGGCAATCTGATTACTGTGTTAGCTTTCAAAGGGTCTATTTGAAGTAGTCCCCTTAGAATCAAAAAGGAAAGGTCCCAGGAGGAGTAGCCTAGTGGTTACTGCAGCAGACTTTTATCCTGTGGAACTGGGTTCAATTTCCACTGCAGCTCCTTATGACTCTGGGCAAGTCACTTAACCCTCTATTGCCCCAGGTACAAATAAATACTTGCATATTCTATGTAAACCGCCTTGAATGTAGCTGCAAAAAAAAGGAAGGAAAATTCAGCCGTGGACTACTGAGCAAAGATTCAGAGAGCCCAGTTTAACTGAGAGAGACTTAAAGAGCAACATCCTTCTGGAGGAACAGTCCAGAGAGAATAAAGGGCAAAGTTGCTTCCCATGTCATCCTCAATAGCGGACTATGGACTTTCCTCCAGGAATTTGTCCAAACCTTTTTTAAACCCAGATACGCTAACTGCTGATACCATCTCCCCCGGCAAAGAGTTGCAGAGCTTAACTATTTGTTGAGTGAAAAAATATTTCCTCCTATTTGTTTTAAAAGTATTTTTATGTAACTTCCTCGAGTCTTCCCGTCTCTTTTCCAAGCTGAAAAGCCTTAAACTCTTTAGCCTTTCCTCATGTGAGAGGAGTTCAAGCCCCTTTATCATTTTAGTCACTCTTCTTGAAGCTTTTCTAATTCCACTATAGCTTTTTTGAGATACAGCGACCAGAACTGAACGCAATACTCAAGGTGCGGACACACCATGGAGCAATACAAAGGCATTATAGTATTTTTGGTCTTATTCACCGTCCCTTTCCTAATAATTCCTAGTATCCTGTTTGCTTTTTTGGCCGCCACAACACACTGAGCAGAAGATTTCAGCGTATTATCTACAACGACACCCAGATCTTTTTCTTGAACGTGTATGTTTTGGTGACTGTACACCAATTCAGACAGCATTTTGGCTGTCACGGTTGTATAAAATCTTTTAGGGTGCCTTTTATTAAGATGCACTAAAGGATTTAGCATGTGCTAATGAATTAACAAGCATTAAGTGGCATGCAGCCGATAGGTATGCAATGGACTGCACAGCAGTTAACGCACACTAAATCCTTTAGCTCACCTTAGTAAAAGGACCCCTTAATAAATATAAAAATTTTCAAAAATATCCAGAATGAATAGGAAAGTATGCTAACACTGTACAATCTTTCACTATTGTAATTTTTGCCCATCAGTGTATGCCTCCTTCTAGCCCCATCAGGAAGTGCCCTATGCAGGAGCTACAGAACTATAAGCCTTCAAAAGTCTCAGCCACCCCCACCTCTTCCCTCTATTATCCAGTTGTCACAGTGACAGCCATACTGTGCAATCTTAACATGAGTGCATTTAGGACAAAATAAGATCACAGTAAGGTAGAAATGTCCTAGCTTTTCTTAGATCCAACTGCTGCTAATGTGATTATTTTCATTGTAAAAAGAAAAAAATATATTAAAAAAAAAAAAAAAAAAAAAAAGAGAAAAGAGAGAGAGAGAGAGAGAGAGAGAGAGAGAGATGATGCCCTTAATATGGGTAAAATAGCTCAGGTTGGAAAAGTAACCCATGCAGAGCTAATTTCATGCAATGCACATTTCTCCATTATTTCATTTATAGGGCACTACAGCCAGGTATATCAAACTCATTCTTGAACCTGAATTTGACAGGTCAGGGATGGGCAGTTGGCTGGGGAAGGGGGGGGGGGGGGGGGGACAGAATTCAGGACCAGCTTGAAAAACCCTGCTTGGTCTTGTTTTCAGGAATCTGCAACGAATATACATGTGATATATTTGCACACAATTGGAGTCCGTGCATAAAAATCTCTCTCATATGCATATTTATTGTTGATATCCTCAGAACCAGATCAGCTAAGAAATACTCCAGGGCTAGTATCGTTTTGGAAGTATCAGTACCTGAACATGGTCTACACCAGGGGTGGACAACCACGGTCCTCGAGGGCCACAACCCAGTCAGGTTATGTCATGTTCCCTACCTCAACGCAAGCGGCGTCCTCGGGCTGTGTGGGGTCCCATCGACACGCACACTTGACTGGCACTGCCCTGAGCCATGTGTGTGTAGTTCTTCTCTGGATGCAGGGTCCTTGATTGCTTTGCTTCCATGCACCTGGCTCTACTCTCTCTCTGCCTGGCTTCCCTTGCTTTTCTCCTATTGGTCTTCCGGTTCCTCCTTCCCCTGCTCTTGACCTATGGCTGTGCTCCTTCTCTCTGCTGGTCCCTGCTGATGTCAGATGACAGCACTTTATCAGCAGACCTCTTCCTGGACTCTATGCTTTGGCTTCTACTTTGGTAGGTATTACTTACTCTGTAGTTTGCTTCTTATCTACTTGTCCCTCGTTGCTGACTTTGCCTGTACTTGGATTACTCTCTTGCCTGCTGCCTGCCTACTGACTTTGCCTGTACCTGGATTACTTCTCTTGCCTGCTGCCTGCCTATTGACATTACCTGTGCCTGGATTACTCTCTTGCCTGCTGCCTGCCTATTGACATTACCTGTGCCTGGATTACTCTCGTGCCTGCTGACTGTCTACTGACTTTACCCGTGCCTGGATTACTCTCTTGCCTATTTGCCTATTGACCTTGCCTGTACCTGGATCACTCTCTGCCTGCTGCCTGCCTGCCTGGCCGATACGTTCACCACCCCGCTTTCCAGCTCCGTCTCGTAAGTCCTGCAGGCTACCCGCACCTAGGGCTCAGCAGTGCTCTACTTGGTACAAGAACTCACAAGTCTGACAGGTTTTCAAGATTTCCACAATAAATGGGCATAAGATTGATTAGCATGCACTGCTTCCATGTATGCAAATAGGTCTCATGCATATTCATTGTGGAATTTTTGAAAAGTCAACTGGTTGTGACCCTCGAGGATTGAGGTGCTCACCCCAGTTTACACTCATCAGTTTAAAGCAAGAGATTGTAAGCTCTTTGAGCAGGAACTGTCTTTTTGTGTATGGTGTACAGCGCTTGTAGCGCTATAGAAATAATAAGTAGTAGTAGTATTCAACAGACCTCGCCCCTACAATGAATAGTCAGATACTGGAAGAATGAGAACTGTACTGTATAGAATGAAGACCTGTAATGATGGTGCTGAACTGCAGTACTGTGCAAGCCTTCTTCAACTTACAGCCATCTTTAAATTAGCAAAAGAACTGAGATCCACTTACCAGCCAAAGATCAAGCCTTTACTGATCTATAAGCAGTAAGTTTCCTCCCTCTGCCCCCCAGGGGTCCAGTAATGTTCCTGTCTCTTCCCTCACTCCTGTTCCCCTTTGCAGGATCAGCACCTCCCCCCTCTTTCTTCTTTAACCACAGGTCCTGGAACCTCTCTTTTCCTTGTCCTTCCCCCCACCACCTCTAAAATCCAGCACCCCTTTCCCTCTCATTGGATCTCTTTTCCCTACCTATCCAGTACCTCTCACTCCGCCCCCCCCATCCCATGCAGGCACCTCTCACTTCTGCCCCCACCATATCTCATGCAGACACCTTTCACTTCTTCCCCCCGTCCCATGCAGGCACCTCTCACTCCTGCTCCCCCCCGTCCCATGCAAGCACCTCTCACTTCTGCTCCTCCCCCCCCCACGTCCCATGCAGGCTGCTCTCCCCCCGTCCCATGCAGGCACCTCTCACTTCTGCTCCTCCCCCCCCCCCGTCCCATGCAGGCACCTCTCACTCCTGCTGCCCCCCGTCCCATGCAGCACCTCTCACTTCTGCTCCTCCCCCCCCCACGTCCCATGCAGGCTGCTCTCCCCCCGTCCCATGCAGGCACCTCTCACTTCTGCTCTCCCCCCCCCCCGTCCCATGCAGGCACCTCTCACTCCTGCTGCCCCCCGTCCCATGCAGGCACCTCTCACTTCTGCTCTCCCCCCCCCCCCGTCCCATGCAGGCACCTCTCACTCCTGCTGCCCCCCATCCCATGCAGGCACCTCTCACATGCTCTCCCCCCCCCCCGTCCCATGCAGGCACCTCTCCCCTGCTGCCCCCGTCCCATGCAAGCACCTCTCACTTCTGCTCCTCCCCACCCACGTCCCATGCAGGCTGCTCTCCTCTCCGTCCCATGCAGGCACCTCTCACTTCTGCTCTCCCCCCCATCCCATGCAGGCACCTCTCACTTCTGCTCCTCCCCCCCCCCGTCCCATGCAGGCACCTCTCACTTCTGCTCTCCCCCCCCCCCCGTCCCATGCAGACACCTCTCACTTCTGCCCCCATCCCATGCAGGCACCTCTCACTTCTGCTCCTCCCCCCCCGTCCCATGCAGGCTGCTCCTCTCCCGTCCCATGCAGGCACCTCTCACTTCTGCTCCCCCCCCCATCCCATGCAGGCACCTCTCACTTCTGCTCTCCCCCCCCCCCGTCCCATGCAGACACCTCTCACTTCTGCCCCCCATCCCATGCAGACACCTGTCACTTCTGCACCCCCCCCATCTCATGCAGACACCTCTCACTTCTGCCCCCCCATCCCATGCAACACCTCTCACTTCTGCCCCCCCCCCCCCCCCCCCACCACCACCACCACCATCCCATGCAAGCACCTGTTACTTCTGCAGTGTTTTGGGATTAGTTGGAGCTGGTACTGCCTAGAGGAAAAAAAAAAAGATTTAAAAATTTGCTAACTAAAAGGGGCTATACTAACCTTGGCACTCGCACAGCATCCACACATTTTATACAGTCTCAAATCTCTAAATAAATATACAACTGAATGGCAGAAAATTGGCTGCAACTATTTTATTTATAACAATTTAAATCACAAGTTTTAAATATAAAACAACATTAACATCTTTGCCAGATGGCACTGAACCCTTATTCCCAAAGGCTAGTCAGTGACGACCTAGCCAAAGAACTTCCCATCTCAACTTTACCTGCAAACAGCAATTAATATGAATCAATGAAGCGAGCCTTGCGGTGATGCAGAGACCTCGCTCCGACTCTAGGCAGTATTGCACACGAGCCTTTCACCATCCCCGAAATTCATTCATTCATACCCTTATCCCCAACCAAATTGGCCGCCTGGCTTCTTGCCCTCTTACACCCCGCCAAAGCGGTAATAGCTCTATTTTTATCACCATTCCCCCCAAACCACGGCCAATTAACCACCCACAACCAAACTGCAAAATATCCTGAATGGTACTCAAAAACATATCTAAACCTATATCAGAGATGCACACCAGTTGGGCGATATAAACCATGACAGTGCCATGATAAGCTCATGCTTAAGTAACATTCCACCCATACTTGCCAGAAATTGAGACACACACCATTTACTCCATGGCGCAATTGCTCAATGGGCCTTCACACTCTTAGCCCCCCCCCCCCCCCCCCCCCCCCCCCCCCCCCCCCCCCCCCCGCCAAACTAACCTACCAATTACTTGGGACTACACCACCTTTGTACAAGGAAACTGGCAAATGTTTATTAACAAACCCTCTTCATTTACATAATTAAATCTACCCCTTTTGTACTACATAAATTACCGTCTAAATGAATTAAACGAACATCATGATATGGTAAGTGCTGAGCCTGTATCAGCACTGGAATCAGTTGCTGCCAAAGCATCCCGCACTGTCCCAAAAATGACAATCCAAGATTCACCCCCAATATGAGTCAGACACACATTTTCCTGCCCAAACACATAGCAATGTCTACACAGCCATATGCTAATCTCCACAGTGATGGAACAAGCACAGGCACCATAAATACACCAAAAGAAAATAAAATTAATACTCAACATCCCTAACATAATTTTCACAGCTACTGGAAGCCCAGTGCCCAACTCCCTTGATCAAACAAATTGAGCAACCAGCAGCAGCTGCCACCGAAGCTGCCCCAATCCTAAATTAATATGTTGCCATAATAAGCTGGGTCAAAACCCGCAGCAACTAAAGCTGTTTTTCAACACTGCGCCAAATTGGTAGCGCGTTAGTGGAGAACCATCTGCATGGATCAACAAATACAGACCACCCCTAGGCCACAGCTCCAAATATTGCTGAGCTCAATGTACTGGACAAGAACTGAGCTCCTCAACATGCTGCAACCTAATCCAAGCAACCTTATCCAACTGATCCACTAATGTGCAAACTTAAATCCTTATGTCCCACTATTACATCCCCAGCATAAACCAGTTACTCCCACTGCTTGCTTTGATGGCGCCACTAGCTCCCCAATTCTCAGGGCCCCCCAAAATTTCATCTCAAATGCCAAAGAAAGTAGGACCGCTGCAAAAGAAGAGGAACAAACTGCTACCAGAGCTCCCAATAATGCATCATACATCCACTTCTGAACTCTCATCCGCCGTAATCTCACATCACTCATACTTTTACTCACAGAAATATGTATACCATATGTTTTTATGCCTTAATATTGCCCTCTAAGCTCCCATTGTCTCCTTCCAATGTTTCAATGTTTGTGTTCCATTGTTACATTCCTTAACGACACTTCGATTGTCTCGCATAACTCTGCACAATGTAATCCATAACCAATTTGTAACAAATTGTATTTCCATCATTCATTTCATATTGTAAGCCACACTGAGCCCGCAAAAAGGTGGGAAAATGTGGGATACAAATGCAATAAATAATAAAATAAATAAATAAGGAGCTCAAATTGTCATGTAAAAATCAGTCAACACACCAACCTTATTGAAGATAACCCACTCCTCGCATTCCCACATAAACTCTTTATTCAAAGAAATGAAGTAGGGTTCAGAGAACCACAAAGCTTAGAAATAAATGCAATTGCTACGAATGACCGATACCACGCTCATGGACCATCCTTCAACCCAAGCTGCCAATAGAAGCTGAATTACCAAATTCTCCTTTATAGGAAAGGAAGGTCTAACCCGGTACTAATACAGAATGCTCCAAAACGATGACATCCTGATGCATAACATTTCCAGGTATTATCAGCCAAAGTTTCAACAACTCTTCAAATATAGCTGAATTCACTTCCATAGGTCTGCTGGCACCTCTCCAGGGAATTATCTTGCTTCTGGTTCCAAAGTTCAGAGACAGGACCAGTGAAACCAAATAAAGCATCAACAATCCTATTATCCAAGCTCCACACGTCTAGCCCTTAAATGCAAATTCAGCTAGTCAACGCAATACCACCAACCTGAACAGCTCTACTAACAATGGGCAACAAGCTGATTGGCGGACCAAGGCCTCCACCACAGTCCAGTAGTCAGAATAACTAACCTATTCAAAAGGCATACCCTAATGACCCAACTTAAATGCTTGAACCTGCTACACAAGGAAACTAAAGTTAGTAATGGACATAACGCAACTCTTCCTCTCTATGATTCCCAAATGTGTCTGTAATACATGAACCTCATTCTACCACAATACCACTTTGTTATTTGTTCTTTACCGGCTGGCGAATGCCTTACGGTACTATGCAAGCCACATTGAGCCTGCCCACCCACATAACTCCTGTTCTGAAGATGATTATACCTTAAACCATGTCTCCCAAACTCCTTATACTCATCCCCAGTCTTCTCATCTCCATCTTCCCTACACTATACCCCTCCCAATCTCTTTCCTTTTGCCTTGTTTACCTTTCCATGGTCAATACACTTATCCTTAAAACCTTACTATTACTGTATTTATTACAGGTTGTAATATTCTCCTTACAATACTTTGTAATACTATTTACTATGTAACCACATTGAACCTGCTGTGTGTGGGAAAGTGCGGGGTACAAATGTAATAAATAAATAAATAAATATAGGTGGCAAAATGTGGGATACAAATGCAACAAATAAATAAAATATAACTCTTATCCCTGAAGCTGTCATCCCACAAAACGTGAGCCACCCAAACCAGAAATAGCTCCAAGAATGCTTCATTTGAACACCAGCCCTTTGCCTTCCACCATTCAGGCCACACTGCTGCACATCAATGCCCTTGAAAATAAATACCAAAGCCATGACTCCCTCCCGCATCAGTGAACAGCCGAAAACCCACCGAAGAAACAGAAGGGAAAGGCCAAACACTTACACCATTAATATTACTCAAAAAAGATCTCCACAACTCAAGATCCTCCCGCACTCCGTACAGAACACGCACCTCATAATACTGCTTTACTCACACCATTTGTCAATAACACCAACCGACGAGAGAAAATTCTCCCCTTGGAAATAACCCATGCAGCAAAATTAAAACGCGCAAGCAATGACTGAATTTCTTTCACTGAACTTCTTGTGCCCCGCTACCCGCATCCAGAACGGCATATAGTGTTGATTCCTGCACCTAACTTTGGGCGCCGGACTTAGATTTGCTGAAACCTGGTGTAAGTGTGGGCACCCAAGTTAGGCTCTTAGGAGGTAGTATTCTATAACTATGCATAACTTTTTGGCACACCTCCAAGATGCCCATGGCCCCTCTTTGGAATACACACTATGGGAGTTAGACGCCTGCCTTACAGAATAGTGAGTTGCCAGATGTGTGCACAAATTATGATGAGTGCCGATTAACATCAATAATTGGTTGTTAGCACAATTATTGATATTTAAGAACTCATTAACCAGTTAATTTGTATGTATATCTCAACAGCGCACCCAGATGTGGGCACCATATATAGAATTAAAGGGATTTGGGTTTTTTGGGGTTTTTTTTTTGTTATTTTGAGCAATTTTTAAAGTCATGATTGTGTGATTTCAGGTTGGAATATGCTCTTAAACCATATATTTGCCTGCTTTATAAATCCATCAATGGTTTTAAATTGTGATACGAGGAGCATTTGTAATAGATTTTCTAAATGTTAAACATCCATAGCTATCCCAGTATGTTTATGATACTGTATCGTAAAACTGGATTCTTACAACAAATTACTTTCTTATGCACTGCCAAAAATAGTAAAAACAATGTATGACCACCTAAGTTTCCAGAAAGAACTAAAAACAAACCTGTTCAGAAAGGCATATCCCACCGACCCAAGAAAAACCTGAGTTCCCGCAACATAACAAAACCAAAGACCGTAATGGACATGCCCCAACTCTCCTTCATCCTCTCTAAGTTCCCCCAATGTATCTACCATACATGAACCTTATTCTACCACAATAACACCTTGTATTTGTTCATACCGGAACTGGCGAACGCCACATTGAGGTGGGAAAATGTGGGATACAAATGTAACAATTATTATTCTTCTTTATGTATCCTATACTGTTTATTGTAAGCCACATTGAACTCAAACTTATATAAATGTCACAAATAAACATTCATAAGCGTAACAGAATGCTCTCCAGACTGCATTTTGATCCACATTTATGTTGGATGCTGATAGCTACCTATTCATTTTTTACGTTTTGTAGCTTTCTATTATTGTGGATTGAGTTGTAACTTCTGACCTCATGTAGGTGCCTAGAAACTTGACTAGTCGGTAGGGTAGTATTCTTGGTTGGAGAGATTGCTGTCACTAACCACCACCTCTATATGCCCTGGGTATTGATAGTTTAATTTTCTAATTTTGGTTGTGATTATATGACTAGAAGAAAGTGATCTTGGCTTACTGTCTGGCTATTGCCAATTATTTCTTCAGTGATTCTAGAACTTTAAGCTATCATAAAATACACTGGATTTCTGTTTCAGCCATGATTTAGACTGATTTTCATGTTTGGTTATTTTATCTGTCCTTTGATGATTTGGTTTAGTAACATTTGACATTTTCTAATTTTGTATCTCTCGTGCTTTTTTGACTATATTTATTTATCATTTGACTAATGGCTGTAATTACATTTCTTTCTTTTATATGTTGTAATTATTATTTACTGATCACTATTTTGCTAATTCTACTCTACCAGAACCCTCATCCACACCCTTGTCACCTCTCGTTTAGACTACTGCAATCTACTTCTTGTTGGCCTCCCACTTAGTCACCTCTCCCCTCTCCAGTCGGTTCAAAACTCTGCTGCCCGTCTCGTCTTCTGCCAGGGTCGCTTTACTCATACTACCCCTCTCCTCAAGACCCTTCACTGGCTCCCTATCCGTTTTCGTATCCTGTTCAAACTTCTTCTACTAACCTATAAATGTACTCACTCTGCTGCTCCCCAGTATCTCTCCACACTCGTCCTTCCCTACACCCCTTCCCGTGCACTCCGCTCATGGATAAATCCTTCTTATCTGTTCCCTTCTCCACTACTGCCAACTCCAGATTTCGCGCCTTCTGTCTCGCTGCACCCTACGCCTGGAATAACTTCCTGAGCCCCTACGTCTTGCCCCATCCTTGCCACTTTAAATCTAGATTGAAAGCCCACCTCTTTAACATTGCTTTTGACTTGTAACCACTCGCCCCCACCTACCCTCCTCTCTTCCTTCCCGTTCACATTAATTGATTTGTTTGCTTTATTTTTGTCTATTAGATTGTAAGCTCTTTGAGCAGGGACTGTCTTTCTTCTATGTTTGTAACACTATATAAGTGCTAAATAGTAGTAGTAATTAACAATCTTGCCCTTAATGTAGCCTGTAACTAAGCAAAACATGGTTATTTTTGACATTTGTTCGCAACATGAAATTGATCTAAAAGTTCCATAAATCTATTTTCTTTTATATTTTGGAACTGCTCCATTCAAACCACCACTTTATTTCCTCTCCAGATCAGAGACGCACAGAGATAGTACAAATATAAAATGTGCACACCCAGAGGGGTAAGAAATAGGGTTACCATATGGCTCCAAAAACAGGAGGACACATTGATCCAGTCCGGTTTTGCTTCCATTGAAAGCAATGGAAGTAAAACCTAGGCTGGCTCAATCTGTCCTCCTTTTTCTGGAGCCATATGGTAACCGTAGAATTCCATAAGCCAAACTCCACATGTATTTCCCACTTGTCCATTTGTGGTGCTGAAGACTTGAGTTTCTAAAACATTTATAACCAATTAACGCATTTTCCAGCATGCTTCTAAGGCATCATTAGATCATAGCCCGTGTGCCCGTCATTTTTCATGCACCATTTCCCACAGAAGAGATTGACAAGACCTGCAAATGTTTTAGAATATGCTATTGTTCCAAGTTAAATCATTACATGGTTCAGTTCCTGCCCAGCAGATAGAAGCTGTGCTCTATAAGGAAGTGAATATATGAGCTTTAGCTGATCTGTGAAAGCATTTTGTCCTCGTTGGCAATTTTTTTTTTGTTTTATTTAATAGTGCTCCGTGAGAAATAAAGTAGCTCAGTAGGCCAGCAAAGGAATATTTTATTTCACTTCTGAGCCATAAAAATCTGACCAAATTAAAGAGATATATACTTTGAGTCCTAGGAGCATGTGCTTTTAATTTTATTTTGTGCATAGAGCATTAATCTGCTACAAAAACTTTCTGGTTCACTGGCTTAAACTGTGGCGTATATATATTTCTGTACAGTTAACCCAGTGAACCAGTTATTAGTAACTAGGTCTCGATTCATAAAAAGGGACCTGTGCTAAAAAACACATCTTAACGGTAGCCCATATTGATAACTACACGTGTATAAGTACATGCACATAAGTACATAAGTACCGCCATACTGGGAAAAGACCAAGGGTCCATCAAGCCCAGCATCCTGTCTCTGACAGTGGCCAATCCAGGCTTCAAGAAACCCCCCCCCCCCCCCCCAAAAAAAAAAAAAAAATTAATAATGTTCAATGGACTTTTCCCTCAGGAATCTGTCCAAACCCACTTTAAATTCCGTAAGGCCAGCTTCTGTCACTACATTCTCCAGCAATGAGTTCCAAAGCCTAACTACACGCTGAGTAAAGAAACCCTTTCTCCGATTTGTTTTAAATCTACCATATTCTAGCTTCATATATTCTAGCTACATATAGAGAGAGATATATGTATAATATGAATGTAATATATTATTATTATTATTGCATTTGTATCCCACATTATCCCACCTCTTTGCAGGCTCAATGTGGCTTACAGTGTATGGATAGTGGAAATGAAAGGAGAATTGACATTTAGTGTTACAGAAGTATTTTGGGTTGCATGGTAGTGGAAAACATGGTAATGATATACGTAAGGCATTCTTAACATTATTAGATATATGTGGGGATTTCACATGTTTTGGTCTTTGTGGTATGTCTTGTGGAAGAGATGGGTCTTCAGCAGTTTGCGGAAGTTGGTCAGTTCATAGGTCGCTTTTAGGTTGCATGGCAATGCGTTCCAGAATTGCAAGCTCTTATAGGAAAAGGTTGATGCGTGCATTAGTTATATTTTAGGCCTTTGCAGTTGGGGAAATGAAGATTAAGGAATGTGCGAGATGATCTTTTGGCATTCTGGGTGGTAGGTCAATCAGGTCAGACATATAAGCTGGGGCCTCGCCGTGGATGATTTTATATACTAGGGTACATACCGTATTTTTCGGACTATAAGACGCACTTTTTTCCCCCAAAATTTGGGAGGAAAATGGGGGGTGCGTCTTATAGTCCGAAGGTAGCGAGGTCCGAGTTCGGGATGGCCCTCCCCCCGAGTTCGGGATCGCCCTCCCCTACTCACGTCACGCGATGTTCCCTGGTGGTCGTGACGTCGGGGCAGGAAAGAGCCCCCTCTTTCCTGCCCAGCGCGCTGCTCTCCGTCCTCCTGTATGCTGCCTGACGGTCTTGGCAAGATTCAAAATGGCCTCCGAGACGTCAATTCTCTGCGGCCATTTTGAATCTCGCTGAGACCGTCAGGCAGCATACAGGAGGACGGAGAACAGCGCGCTGGGCAGGAAAGAAGGGGTTCTTTCCTGCGCCGACGTCACTAGACCACCAGGGAACATCGCGTGACGTGAGTAGGGGAGGGCGATCCCGAACTCGGACAAGACGCACCGGAGCACCTAGGTTTTAGAGGAGGGAAAAAGGAAAAAAATTTTTTTTTCCTATTTCCCTCCTCTAAAACCTAGGTGCGTCTTATGGTCCGGTGCGTCTTATAGTCCGAAAAATATGGTACTTTGAACGGGATGCGTTCTTTGAGTGGTAACCAGTGTAGCTTCTCTTGTAGGGGCTTTGCACTTTCGTATTTTGGTTTTCCAAATACGAGTCTGGCTGCTGTGTTCTGGGCTGTCTGGAGTTTTTTTTTTTAAGTATTTGCTCTTTGCAGCCAGCGTAGAGTGAGTTGCAGTAGTCTAGGTGACTGAGTACTAATGATTGTACCAGATTCCGGAAAATGGTTCTTGGGAAGAAAGGTTTTACTCTTTTTAATTTCCACATTGAATGGAACATCTTTTTGGTTGTGATTTTCAAGTGTTAGATGCCGGTCAATGGTGACTCCAAGAATTTTCAGGGTTTCCAAAATTGGTAGATTTAGTTTTGTATATACGTACACAGCCCTAAATTGCACCATTTTATTGCAAAATACTGGTGGTTCTCTGGAGGATTTTGGTTAGTTGAGTGACCTACTAGTTGTAGTTATAGCTAAGAGCTAAAAATCAGGAAAACCATTGTTTAAATCTTACTTCTCCACACTAAAGGAATCCTTTCACCAAGCCACACTAAAACGTGGATAGCGCTGGTGTCAGTCCTGCGGTAATGGCCCATTAGCACACAGCCATAACTGCAGGAGGCCTTACTGCCACCTATTTAGGAGTTGGTCAGGGCTTCTGCGCTAATCGGGTAGCATGAAGTAATGTGCTCACGCTACCCGATTAGCGCAGGCATCACTACTCTCCACCCATGGACACACCTCCCGCGCTGGAAAATAAAAAAATATTTTCCAGTGTGGGATTAGCGTACGCTGTGCAGAAAGCTACCGTGGGATGTTATAATGAGGACATTATAATACCTTAATATCGCTTCATGGGGGACCGCACCTGGAATACTGTGTGCAATTTTCAAAAAAAGATATACAGTGGAATTAGAAAACGTACAGAGAAGGTCAACAAAAATGATAAAGGGGATGGGATGACTTCCCTATGAGAAAGGCTAAAGCAGCTAGGGCTCTTCAGCTTGGGAAAAAAACGGCAGAGAGGAGATATGATAGAGTTGAATGGAACGGGTAGATGTGAATCACTTGTTTACTCTTACCAAAATACTAGGACTAGGGGGCACGCAATGAAACAACAAAGTAGTAAATTTAAAACAAATAAAAGAAAATATTTCTTCACTCAACATGTAATTAAACTCTGGAATTCGTTGCCAGTGAATGTAGTAAAAGCAGTTAGCTTAGCGGTGTTTAAAAAAAGGTTTGAATAGCTTCCTAGAAGAAAATTCCACAATATCAACCAGCTCGACTTTACCCACATGTTTTTTCACCCCTTCAAAGAAATGTAGTAGATTGGTGAGGCAATATTCCCCTTCACTAAATCCATGTTAGCTTTGTTTCATTAATCCATGCTTATTATTATTTATTGCATTTGTATCCCACATTCCCCCACCTATTTGCAGGCTCAATGTGGCTTACATAGATTTATTGACATTGTCATATCAGGATATCAGATACAGTTAGTAATGTGTAGCGATCAAGGAAGGGAAGAGGGAAGAAGGAAGGGCCTGATTAGGATAGTTGTATAAGGTGAGCTTTCATGATTAAGTGGGTTGGTGAGGTGACTTAGTGAGGTTATAGGTGTACATTGTAGGCTTTGTTGAAGAAGAATGTTTTCAGAGATTTTCAAAATGTATATGCTCTGCAGTTTTGTTCTTTATAGTCTCTACCATTTTGCCCGGCACCAACATCAGGCTCACCAGTCTATAATTTCCCGGATCACCTCTAGAACCCTTTTTAAAAATTGGCATTACATTGGCCACCCTCCAATCTTCCAGTGCCATGCTTGATTTTAAAGATAAATTATATATTACTACTAGTTCTACAGGTTTATTTTTCAATTCTATCAGTACTCTGGAATGTATACCATCCAGTCCAGGTGATTTGCTACTCTTCAGTTTGTCAGATTGCCCCATTACATCTTCCAGGATTACAGAGATTTGATTCAGTTTCTCTGACTTTTCAGCATTGAAAACAATTTTGGCATTGGTATCTCTCCACCATCTTCCTCAGTGAAGACCAAAGCAAAGAATTCAATTAATCTCTCTGCTATGGTCTTGTCTTCCCTGAGTGCCCCTTTTACCCCCTCTGTCATCTAGCAGTCCAACTGATTCTTTTGACAGCTTCTTGCATACCTAAAAGGTTTTCACTATATGTTTTTGCCTCCAACCAGGGCCGGTTCAAAGGCTTCTGGTGCCCTCTTGCAAACTTATAAATTGGTGCCCTCATTAATTGTAGGTCACACATACCCCTTTTCTCTTTATTAACTTTGTTTTTAGTAGTATTGCTGAACAAATAGAGGGTTTAGAAATGGTTATACTTAGCTTTTCATGTTTTCAAGTTTATGAAATTAGCAATTAAATCATTGCTATCTAACTGGGTACATATATCATAGTAGCAATCATGACAAGGCTTACAAAGCCTTTCTTGAGAAATACTTGATCACAACTCATTTTTATTATTTTTAACCGTGAAAATGATCGCTCATCACTTGCATTTTCAATATGGTAATGCTAGAGCTCAGCTAAGGAACAGTTTATTTTTGAGTTAAACTTCATTGGACCAAACTTGCTTTCCTTGTGCAATCACTCTTCAACTGGATAGGCAGTGTCTTAAAAAGTGGAGGTTAAAGGATTTTTTTTTTACATTTATATCACACATTATCCCAAGCAAAGTCAGGACAATGCTGGATGGGAGAAGAAAGAGACAGAGAGAGTGAGACATGGGCAATGTTGAATGGTGAAGGGGGAAGAGGGAAAGAGAACAGAGTAGATGATGTATGGGACTTGGAAAGGAAGGAAGGAGGCGACCAGAGTAGAAGATGAACAGGGGGATGGGAGAGAGAACAGTAGAAAACGGATAAGACTTTTTTTGGGGGGAGAGAATTAGAACAGTAAAAGATGGATGGGATTGGGGGGGCGTGGGGGAAAGGGAAGCAGAGAAGAAGATGGATGGCACTACAGGATAGGGGAGAGAAGGGGGAACAGAGAAGAAGATGGATGGGACTTGGGGAGGGAGAACAGCGCAGATGACTAGGACAGGGACAGGAAAATTAGAGCAGATGATGACTGGGACTTAGTACATAAGTACATAAGTAGTGCCATACTGGGAAAGACCAAAGGTCCATCTAGCCCAGCCTGTCACCGACAGTGGCCAATCCAGGTCAAGGGCACCTGGCACGCTCCCCAAACGTAAAAACATTCCAGACAAGTTATACCTAAAAATGCGGAATTTTTCCAAGTCCATTTAATAGCGGTCTATGGACTTGTCCTTTAGGAATCTATCTAACCCCTTTTTAAACTCCGTCAAGCTAACCGCCCGTACCACGTTCTCCGGCAACGAATTCCAGAGTCTAATTACACGTTGGGTGAAGAAAAATTTTCTCCGATTCGTTTTAAATTTACCACACTGTAGCTTCAACTCATGCCCTCTAGTCCTAGTATTTTGGATAGCGTGAACAGTCGCTTCACATCCACCCGATCCATTCCACTCATTATTTTATACACTTCTATCATATCTCCCCTCAGCCGTCTCTTCTCCAAGCTGAAAAGCCCTAGCCTTCTCAGCCTCTCTTCATAGGAAAGACGTCCCATCCCCACTATCATTTTCGTCGCCCTTCGCTGTCCTTTTCCAATTTATATATATTTTTTTGAGATACGGAGACCAGTACTGAACACAATACTCCAGGTGCGGTCGCACCATGGAGCGATACAACGGCATTATAACATCCGCACACCTGGACTCCATACCCTTCCTAATAACACCCAACATTCTATTCGCTTTCCTAGCCGCAGCAGCACACTGAGCAGAAGGTTTCAGCGTATCATCGACGACTTAGCTGGAGAGTGTTGGGGAGCAGAGCAGGGAATTTTGGATGGGAGAGATGAGTGGGAATTTTGAGGAGATAGTGAGTACTTGGCAATTGGCAGGTATGAATGGGGGTATGTTTATAGACTACAAGAATGAGCGAGTGTAACATGGGGGCTAAGAAAGAGGGAATGAAGTGTTGAGACAGTGTGAATGACCTGGAAGAATGGAGAAAGGATGAGAGGCATTGAAAAGGGATGAGGGTACTGGGGAGGGTTATGAGAGGAAGGGGATAGGTCTTTGAAGGGGTTGAGTGATGGCATAAATGTGGCTAGAAAGATGCAGGAGATGGGGTACAGGGTAAGATAAGAATGGTCTGGAGGCAAGAGAAGGAAGGAGAGACAGGGGTGGAGGGACAATGAAGGGTAGGTGAGGGTTGAGAGGGCAAGTACAAAGGATAGAAATGGGGGGGCTAGAGAGTGAGTAAAAGATGGAGGGTAAGGAAATGGGAAAAGCCAGCAGGTAAATGAAACATGAAAAGGGGGAGATTAATGACTAGAGGCGAGAGAAAGGGACAATAAGGGTAAAATTAAATGAGTAAATATAAACGCAGAGAAGTGAAAAGTGAAAAAACCCCACATAAAAGATCAGAGCCATACAGATATACAGAAGCAAAGGCAGATTACAAAAGGACAGAGAATTGGAAAGGCAAAATTGGAAAAGAATTAGATGATTGACATAAGGAAAGTAGAAGAGAGATTGACCAGCCCAATTAGAAAAATAAAATTCCCAAACAAAGGGGGAGAGAAGGGTACATATAGTGGGCAGGGGTGGGTGGAGGTGGAGGTAAGGTGACAGAATGGAGATGCTGAATTGGGATGGGGAGAAATGGGAAGTACTGGAATTGAATGGGATGGGGGGAAATGCTGGCTTGGAGGAGGAGATGATGCTATATCAGGTAGGGAGGGAAAAGGGATAGCGGAGGATGCTGGACATGGAGGGAGTAGGAAGAGAGGGGAGATGCTGAGCATAGGGGGAGAAAGAAAACAATGGGGGTGCTGGACATTGGAGTGGGTGGGGGTATGCTAACATGGGGGACATGGAGGGATGCTGGATACAAGGGGAGTATGGTGACAGCGATAGATGCTGGATGGAGGTGAGGGAAAGAGGATATGCTGGATGGAGGGGGGGAGAGAGAGAGAGATACTGGTCAGATGAGTGAAAAGAAAGAGGATACTATACAGAAGGGAGAGCTAGGGTGAGGGAAATGAAAAGATGTGGTAAAAAACAAGCAAGATTGAAGACTGAATGAAGTCTGAGCAATTTGAGAGACAGAAACATTAATTAAGGAAAGCTAAAAGGAATGGGTATAGGAGAGGAAGTGACGAAGACAGGAAGGGAGACAAAAAGTGGCAAATGGACTGGAGATCTGAGTGTGGAGTCCCCCCAGGGATCCCCTCTCTCACCAACTTTATTCAACCTAATGATGATGCCTAGCCAATCAAAACCTCAACCCTACGTTTATGCAGATGACGTCACAATTTACATTCCATTCAAACGTGATCTAAATGAAATCTCCAACGAGATCAACCAAAGCCTCCAAATAATGCACACCTGGGCAGATGCATTCCAACTAAAACTTATCGCAGAAAAAACACAATGCCTTGTACTCACCTCACAACATAACACAAAAAACTTCAACACCATAACCACACCATACTGCTCCCTACCAGTCTCACAAAACTTGAAAATTCTTGGAGTCGCCATTGATTGAAACCTCACTCTCGACACTCACGTGAAAAACATGACCAAAAAGATGTTCTACACCATGTGGAAACTTAAGAGTAAAACCTTTCTTCC
Organism: Microcaecilia unicolor; assembly: GCF_901765095.1. Lineage (NCBI taxonomy): Eukaryota > Metazoa > Chordata > Amphibia > Gymnophiona > Siphonopidae > Microcaecilia > Microcaecilia unicolor. The sequence continues at coordinate 26,102 of NW_021963009.1, forward strand.
CGAGATACATCTTCCGTACCCTGGTACAGTCAATGGTAATAAGTCATCTAGACTACTGCAATGCACTGTACGCCGTGTGCAAAGAACAGACAATCAAAAAACTCCAAACTGCCCAGAACACGGCCGCCAGACTGTTGTAAAACATAACCAGACAGAATAGTACAGATCGTCGATCCTGCACAGTCAATGCCAACTGAAAGCCGTGTCTTTTTCACAAACACAGATAAACCCTAAACCACTATAGAATAAGTAATCAAACTTTCTATTTAGACAAAAATTAAACTGAACCCCCAAGAGGCCAGACTGAGCATACAATGCAACACCACAGAAACAGAAAATAAAATACCACCATTTTATTGGACTAATACATTTAGCTTTCAGAGACCAAAACCTCCTTCCTCAGATCAGATCAGTACAGTATAGTGATTTTACAATATCCTATCCTGGCCTGTGGAAGGGGGTTTTGTTCTCCGAAAGTTAGTCAAATATATTAAAATTAGTCCAATAAAGATTACCTTATTTCCATGTTCTATTTATTAACACAGCTACTTTATCCTAAAGCAAAAAAATAAAAATATATATTTTTACTTGCAGTTTGTTGTCTCTGGTTTCTGCTTTCCTCATCTTCTTTTCACTGTCTTCCTTCCATCCAGCATCTGCCCTCTCTCTCCTGTCCCCTCCATCCAGTCTGCCCTCTCTCCCTGCCCCTTCCATCTAGGATCTGCCCTCTCTCCATGTGCATCTCCTTCGTCTTTCCTTCCCTCCATCCTTGTCCAACATTTCTCCTCTCTTCCATCCATGTGCATTTCCTTCCTGACTTTCCTCCTCTCCATTCATCCATCCATGTCCAAACTCTCCATTCTCCCCTGCACTCTCCTCCATCCACCCATATCAAGCAAATTTCCTCTCTCCCCTGCCCCATTCATCCATCCATCCATATCCAGCAACTCTCCATCTATGTCCAGGAACTCTCCATTCTCTCCTGCCGTCTCCACTCACCCATATCCTTCAAATTTCCTCTCTCCCCTGCCCCATTCATTCATCCATATCCAGCAAATTTCCTCTCTCCCCTGCCCCCTCCATCTATCCACCAGTAATTCTCCTCTCTCCCCTGCCCTCCCCTCCAGTGATCTCTTCTCTCCCCCATGCCCTCCCCTCCAGCGATCTCTTCTCTCCCCCATGCCCTCCCCTCCAGCGACCTCTACTCTCCCTCATGCCCTCCCCTTCTCTCACCCATGTCCAGCAATCTGTTCTCACCCCCTGCTCTCCCCTCCCATCCATGTCCAGCATTCTCCTCTCTCCCCTGCCCTCTCCGTTCCTTCCTTCCTGCCCACAGCAGCCCTCCTCCTCCTCCTCTCTGCCCTCCCCCTGTATCATAACCTTTTACTTCCCGTGTTGGCAGCGGAGTCAGTTCCGTTACGAAGAAGACACTGCAGGCTCCCCTCCGGCATCAGCTTCTCCCTTCGCTCTTCACACAGTGAGTGTCCCGCCTTCGCGGAAACAGGAAATGCGTCATCGCGAAGGCGGGACCCTCACTGTGTGAAGAGTGAAGGGAGAAGCTGAAGCCAGGGGAGCCTGCAGCCTTCTTTGTAAGTGACTGACGTCGCTGCCACTATGGGAAGTAAAAGGGTTATGACACGGAGGGGGGGGCGGAGAGGAGGAGGAGGGTTCTACGAGGAGCCCATGGGGGGAGGGGAGGTGGATTTTAGGTGCAGTGGGGGGGGGGTGCCTGGAAGCAGCGGGAGCGGCGCAGCACCCCCCCCTTGTGCTGACACCTGGGGCGGACCGCCCCCTCCGCCCCCCCTTCTTACGCCACTGGTTTTTCCAGTCTTTGTGTGTGTTTTTGTTTTTTCTTGCTCCATGCTCTTTCCAATCTTCTGACTTGTGTTTTTAGTTCTTTCAATTCTTAGTTAAACCATGGTATTGAATTTTTTCTATGTGAAGTTCTGGTTTGAAGTGGTGCTATATTGTCTAGTGTTATTTTGCATCTGTTATCCCAATCTTGGAGAAATTGGGATGTCTGTAGATATTGTTCATTCGTCCGCGTAGAATTGTTGCCAGAATGTTAGTGGGTCTATTTTGCCTCTCGCAGTATATGTTTGTTGTTTTTGTTTTTTATTGTGTCTTTTTTTGTTCTCCAGTGGAGGGAGAGGTTTGCACTGTGGTGGTCTGACCATGGTCTGGCTGTCCATTTTGTGTCTATTAGTGTGATATATGGTTCTGGTGAGAATTTGTGGGTGATGATGTCTAGTGTGTCCTTTGTTATGGGTGGCTTGTGTGGATAGAGGGATGGAATGAACCATGCTTATTTATAAACCTGATGCACATGAAACCTAATAAGTTTATATTTGTTTCAAAGCAAGTTGAAGGATATGTACCAGTGTAGTAATTATTTTGCAGGATACTGTGATATGTGTTGAGATACTGACCAGACTCAAGTCTACTATAATGGCAAAAGTTTAAGCTAAGGGATAATGCGACTATATTTTAAAATGTCAGCGTTTCCAAAATTTCCATAAGTGTGCATGGGGTTTATGTTGCTGCAGGAAATCCATTAACTAGTACACTCTAAGGCGTTATTTAAGAGTACACTAAGCACTGTTCACATCTAAATGCCTAGTTCCCCCCCACCCCATATTAAGTCTGGGCACCCCCTCCCCCCAAAAAATATCAGGTCTGGCTATACCACTGGTGTGTATGCGTGCATGTGCAAGCTATCCATCTCCCACTCCCTTCTTGGTCCAGGGTGTGTGTGCGCATCTCTCCACCTCCCCAATCCAGCATCTGCCCCCTCTCCTTTGACCAATTCACTCTCTCTCCTTTCCTCTCCTCTTCGCATACCTGGGTCAGCATCTCTGCAGCTCCTCACTCACTCACCTGCCCATCAGTCCCCCAAAGGCTGAGATGGGTCGGGGCAGAGAGGCTGAAATGTGCCTCTCTCTGGCTGGTGGACCTTTTCATTGTATGTCCCACCTCTGTGATGCAATTTCCTGTGAGGGACACACAGGAAAGGCTCCCCTGGCCAGAGAAAGACAGTATTCAGCCTCTTTCTGCCGCAGCCTTTGGGGGACTGGTGGGCAGGTGAATGAGCTGCAGAGATGCTGACCTGGGCACAGGGCGAGGAGAGGAAGGGAGGGTTCCATTGCAGGTGGCCCTGGGCATTTTGCTAGTCTTGCTCAATGGTAGCTACGTCCCTGGCAGTGCTATCCAGTTAGGTGCTGCTGAATATCATGTTGGGATCCAGCTAGTTGAGAGTTAAACGGGTGGGAGCCTGGTTAACTCCCGCTGAACATCGACCCCTAAATGTCTTATTTAACCCACTTAGACCATGGCTTTTGTGGGATAAAAGCAGAATAGATAAACTGATTAATTTACAAGTAAACAAAATATTCTAGGATAACCAAATAAAAGCAAGGAAACATTTGACATACCCAATGTCAAATCACATCACTTCTGTGACTACTGCAATAAGCCACTTCGTGAATCAGAAGAAAAATCATCCGCCACCTGCCGTCTTTTTTTTTCAACTCCACGGGTTCAGCCACTGACTTTTGATTCACCAGCAATTATCTTGGTTCCTGCCAGCTTTGTGCGCTTGTCACAATAACTCACCTAAATTTAGACAGCCCACAATGCAGTGCATCCCTAGACTTGGCATTTCAAGTCCTCTGAAAAGTAAAAGACACCAGTTTGAAGGCAAAAGAGCAAACCTTGCATCCTACAAAGGCTGACTTATTAAAAGCTGCAATGGCCCAACTGCTCTCACAGGGCTTTTGGCATTTTTCTCTGTTTGAGCTACAATTGTAAGCATTCAAAGGAAATGCGGTGAACCTGCACTGGACATTTTAAACTCTGATCATTTATCTAGCAGCTAATTTGGTTGCTTTATCTGGGTCAAAGCTCCCTTCTGGCAAGGGAGGCGGCATAGCGGCAATACTGAAGGGGGGGGAATGGTGGGGTGGAGTGCATTAGCGGCTAGGCTATATGGGGCAGAGTTACCATATTTGAGGAGACAAAAAAATACAAAAAGGACAGAAAACAAAAATGGTTTGCTACCTTTGCTAAAGAAATCTTTAATCTTAGCCTTTAGTTAATGAACACATATCAGTGACTGATAGACAATCCCAAGAACTTTCGGATTTGAGTTCGACCGAGTCTGAGCCTAACGTACTTATCAGAAAAGCAAATATCCTTTAATGAATTTGGCTGGCTTCTGAGATATCTTTGCATGACATATGATTAAAGTTGTGCTGCACAAACAAAACTCCCTTTGACAGATTCAACTAGCAGGGAAACAGAGAGGAGATCAGCAATGGCTCTCTTTAGCACCCCTGGGGGGGGATCTTTTATGAAAGCTTAGCCTGTTATCAGCAGCAGGGCCCATAGGAATATTGCAGATAACTCGAGCTAAGCTTTAGTAAAAGACCCCCCCCCCCCCCCCCCCATGTATCCAGACAGACCAATAGGCCAGAGATGGTTTCTCTCATTATGCGGGTAGGTTGTGTCGGTCATAGGCACATAAATGAGGATATTTCCCTAAAAATTAAAAATCCTGGAGGACGTAGCTGAAGACATCCAAAAAGAGGATATATAGGGGTGCTTTTACTAAGTGGTAGTAAGCACAACGCAGGTTTACTGCAGCAGCCCGGTGGTACTTCCCACCCCTAGCGCACCATCATTTCCAGTGCCGCGCCAGAGTGTACCTGGCGGTAATCGGGCAGTGCAGCATGGTACCCGGTTACCACTGGGTTAATGCAGAAGCCTAAGGGCCCCCCCCCCACCCCCGAAATGGCCACGCAGCAAGTGCTTTACTTGCCGCCTGGCCATTTCCTGTAGGAAAGCGAGACTTCCTTTTACCAACTGCTGTGAAAGGGGGCCCCTCGGTGCGTTTGTAAAACACACCGATATTTAAGGCTTCTGAGCGTTTGCCTTTAGTTAATGTTCCCGAGTTGGGAATTCATGACATTTCTGCTTTACTTGAAGAATCATTATCAGAAGTTTAAAACATGGCGAACTTTAATTGTATTGTTTCTATTTGAGCAGGACTTAAAGGCAGTATTGAAGTTATACTTTAAGATCTCTTCAAAGACTTTTTGTGGTTCCAGATTATGGATATATCCAGATATCACTAAGATAACACAAGATAGAAGGAAAATGTTTCTCTCTCTCAGGGAAGAGACTAAGGCATTAGGAGCAACATTCTTATTAGCATATCCGTGTAAATACCTTATTTATTTACTTATTTATATCCCACATTTTCCCGCTGATTGCAGGCTCAAAGTGGCTTACATAAATCTGTAGTAAGGCTACAGTGCAATAAACACTATAAGATTCTTGGGTAACAAACTTGTTTTTTTTTGAGCCAGAACAACTTCGAACCTTTTTGGAGATGAAAAGAGTGACCAACTAGATTCTATGTATGAATGATAACTGCCCATCTTCAAGTGTTTGCTTAAAACCCACCTCTTCAATGCTGCATTCGGCACCTAACTCTTACGTTCAGTAAATCCAATTTGACCGCCCCTATTGGACTGACCGTTCACTTGTCTTCGATTGTAAGCTCTTTGAGAAGGGACCGTCCCTCTATGTTTAAATTGTACAGCGCTGCGTAACCCTTGTAGCGCTTTAGAAATGTTAAGTAGTAGTAGTGGAACATTTAGGCTAGACATTTCTTTATTGTTTCTATTGTTACCTTTAAATTTTGATCTCATCTAATATACTCCTCCTCCCCTTTTTTCATTAATAAGTGGTCTAAGAAAGAGAATGAAAAATTTATGAATGGTTTTCTATAATTTGATTTTCTCTGTATTGCAATTTGCAAGTTAATCTTGTAATTTTAAAATAAATTCTAATAAAATAAAATATTAAAAAAAAGACCACACACATCGATGCCAGCCCCCTTTTGCCGCAACTTGGTAAAAATGGGCCCTATATATGTTAAAAACTAAACTTGATTTTTTCACAGAGGTTCATGTCTGGGGGGCAGAGAGTGGGCATTTCTGCACTAATCAGTTACCACATCTGCATTACTGCATGTTGATTATGCAGGATTAGCACATGAGCCCATCCCACCTACAAAATAGGGGGCCCTTTTACTAAGCCGCGTAAGCGTCTACGTGCGCCCAACATATGCCAAAATGGAGTTACTACATGGCTACCACGTGGCTCTTGCAGTAATTTCATTTTTGGCATGTGTCCGATACACACATCTGAAAAAGAATTTTTATTTTCTGCCAAACGTATCGGACACACACCCAAGTGGCATTTGGCGGTGTAGGTCATTACTGCCCGGCTAGCACGCAAGACTTTACCACTAGGTCAATGGCTGGTGGTAAGGTCTCAGACCCAAAATGGACATGCAACAATTTTCATTTTGCCACATCCCATTTTCAGCAAAACTTTTAAAAAGGCCTTTTATGTTCAATAATTTTTATTAAAGAAGATGCAGTTTAACATTGTAATTGAGTATTGTATACAATCCCTTTATCACACCGCTTGTTAACAATAACCAATTCTAACATCAACAACAAATTACTTTTATTATTGTTCTTTCCCCTTTTCCCTCCCCCCCAACTGACCCTTCCCCCCTCCCTCTCATTTTCTCCTCCTTGTATGTTTGCACATTTCAGTCATCTGTTTTTGATTATATTTGCAACGTATTCATTATTAAACTGCGGGCTCTGCCCCCATCGATTGAATATAAGGTTCCCATATTACCCAAAACTCCTTTTTCTTTTTGGGAGTACCTCTCGCATCTCTGGCCTCCCACGTAACGAGCATCTGTAGCCCATTACGCCAATGCCAAAATGAGGGAGCTTCCTCCTGGATCCAATATTGCATTATACACATTTTCCCAATGATACTGACTTTATACATAAACTGGCGTTCTGCTCTTCTCAAGGTTGTCCTACTTCCTTTATAACCCAATATACACCTCTGGGCAGTCAGAGTAACTGGTTTATTTAGTATACATGTACAATACTGCTGTATTCTCATCCAGAATCTCTGTATAGAAATACAGTCCCATAGCATATGTAGAAACGACGGGTCTGTACTTCCACATTTGTAGCATTTACTCTCTGATATACGTCCCACATAATATGCTTGTTTAGGTGTGAATATCCCCGCATGATTATACGATACTGAGTTTCCCTATGTCTTGCATTACGTAAGTTGTCTTTGATCTCTGTCATGTAGGTTAAGATGTCAGCTTCTGTGACTGTCAGTCCTAGATCATTCGTCCATTTTTGTGCCACCCCTGCTAATGACTTAGGTAGTTTCAGCTTTGATATTGCTACATGCATACCCGACACCGTAACCCTTTCTATCCCTGGGGGTAAGAAAAAGTGTTCCAGTAGATGGAACAGTTCTCTAGAACACCCTCTCTTATCAATCTAGCCATGTAAACCTTCACCTGTAAATTGAATACCAATCCACATTGTCGTCCCCAACTATCTGTCCCAATTCACCTTGTGTCCGTATCCATCCTGTATTGTGTAGTAAGTCCGCACTACCACCACCCCTTCCGTTGCCCATCTGTGGTGTCTAATCGACTGAATACCCGACTGAAAGTCAGCATTGCCAATTAATGGGATCCATTCCTTCCGAACAGGATTCCTTTATGTTTATCCCACGCACTTTTGAATCCCGAATGAAGTAGGCATTGATGCAAATACATCTTAAGGTATGAAATATTTTTGTTTAAGATGGGTCTGTTTTAGGCATGCTTTGATAGTGTTGCATTCATTTTTCTTGGTTTATTTTATAGTTATACCAGACCACACTCCGAGGCAGCATTTGCGAAACATGTCGCATGTTGGTGGTGGCATCCATGTCCAGCATATTTTATAAGATAAGGGCCCCGTTTACTAAGGTGCGTTAACATTTTTAATACACCTACAATTAGCGTGAGCGCCAACGTGTAGGCGCCTATAGGGATATTGTAGGTGCGTGTGCATGGTTAACGTGCGTTAAAAATGCTAACGTGCCTATAACGCAGCTTAGTAAACAGCGCCCTAAGTGTTGAATTTTAGACTTTTTAAAAAAAATTTGCGTCTTTATATAAATTGTTTTCTATAAGAATTTGTGGATCGATGAAGAAGTTGGTGAGGTAGGGTTATATGTTCATATGAAATGAGTCATCGTCGAGGTCCCTTAAAAACTGAAAAATTAGAATGAATGCACAATTTTGAAATTTTGAGTCTGGTGCCTTATGGAACTATGACTTTAAAATTCTAAGATATACCATACTGCTGGGAGAAATTTATTTTTATTCATTTAAATTTTACAATCAAGTATATACTTGCACAGAAAGGTATACTATTCAGAAATCATTCTTAAGTAAATTAAAAAAAGGAATAAGGGAAATATAATAGTTACTCTCAAGTCAGGAATTTTTTTTTAGATTTAATCAAATGTATCCCTGCTATTAAATTCAGATGTTTAACTGATTTATTAGGGAAAGGGAAATGGGACTTGATATACCACCTTTCTGAGGTTTTTGCAACTACATTCAAAGCAGTTTACATATATTCAGTACTTATTCGTACCTGGGGCAATGGAGGGTTAAGTGACTTGCCCAGAGTCACAAGGAGCTGCAGTGGGAATTGAACTCAGTTCCCCAGGATCAAAGTTCACTGCACTGGCATGTGGAGCAGTATGGACATGCTAGCCATCACAAGAGGTGGCGGTAAGTGAAGAGCAGTCCAGTAGCACAGGCATGACCTTAACATAAGAGACTATCAACTCCCATAATCTCCAAACCCCAAACCCTACCCCGCAATCTCTTTCCCCCACTGCTCATGCTGGCCCCAAGCCTTCTCTCTGTACACAATTCCTGTTCATGGGACCAGGAAGTTGCAGAGGGAAAAATCGGAGCTGAAGGAATGGATCCTCAGGAGCTTAGCCGAGATTGGATAACAGAGCCGGTACTGGGAGGCGGGGCTGGTGGTTGGAGGCGGGATAGTGCAGGGCAGACTATACGGTCTGTGCCCTGAAAAAGACAGGTACAAATCAAGGTAAGGTATACACAAAAAAGTGGCACATTTCTTGGGCAGACTGGATGGACCGTGCAGGTCTTTTTCTGCCGTCATCTACTATGTTACTATGTAAATGTAAAGTACAACTTGCAAGCTCAGATGATAGAATACTAACAAACACTTACATGAATGAATGGTACAGATTCGTGTTTAAGAGCTGGTTCAGCGCTAAGCAGGATTCAACTATTAAGCTCAAAATGCAAGGGGGCCTAGTGGTTAGGGTGGTGGACTTTGGTCCTGGGGAACTGAGGAAATGAGTTCGATTCCCACCTCCGGCACAGGCAGCTCCTTGTGACTCTGGGCAAGTCACTTAACCCTCCATTGCCCCATGTAGCCGCATTGAGCCTGGATGGAAAAAGAAGCTAGCAGATCAATATAACATCAGAAAGATTTTATTGAAGATACCGCATGTAAACAAATTGCCCGACACAGGCCGTGTTTCGCCCACCAAGGGCTGCGTCAAGGGCTAATTTGAAACCTTCTGAAAGGAGCAACTCTAAAAACGGAAAACTTGTGGTGTATAATAGATTGGAAAAAACCAGCGCATACAGCAGATGCCTAAAATGACTTGAAACAGAGGCTATACTCACTGTGACTCTTAACACAACGCAAGCAGATGCACTGCTGTCAAACCACTACCCAAACTGCAAAGGACTTAAATACAAGACAATCCATGCGTCCAACTTCTCTTATATAAGCACGATTGTGGAACGCACTGCCACGAGTTGTGAAAACAATCTACGATCATCTAAAATTCAGAAAATCATTAAAAACTCATCTATTTGGAAAGGCTTACCCGACTGACCCAACTTGAATGCCTCAACTCTCAACACTTTACTACCAAGATCGTTTTGGACATTACCTAACCTTCCTTACCTTTAATCCACATACCTGAATCTTATCTTCCCTATTCCACCAGAACTTCTTCTGTATTTGTCCCTACCGGACTTGGCGAATGCCTTTACGGTACTATGTAAGCCACATTGAGCCTGCAAATAGGTGGGGAAAAGTGGGATACAAATGTAACAAATATTCACTGTGGATATCCTGAAAACCTGACCGGCAAGAGGTACTCCAGGACTGGACTTGGGAAAAAGAGCTCATTTTCAAAGGCATTTCTGTTGGTAAAGAGAGTGCTTTATCTATGGAAGCAGACTTGTATAAAAATCACCTGCCTGTATGCAGGTAAAAATTTGCATCATACCATTTCCTGTGTACTTTTACTCTCAGGAGCGGAAAGCTCCTGTGGGAAGCGTTTGAAACCATGCGCACACTTTTGCATTTATAAAAGCATGCGCATATCCACTCAAGTTAATAAGTATATTGTGAAAGCACATGCATAAATTATCACTTTTGCAGTCAGCTAAAGAATTCACTCATAAGATCCATGACCCTACTGTACAACAAACTAACAAAAAAAAAAAAACAGCAAACGCATGCTAACAATATAAGAAATGAAAAAAAAACCCAACCTTTAATTTTCCTTCATTTCAGATATTGGGGTACAATAATGAAACTTGTGAGATCTTGTCAGGTACTTGTAACCTGGATTGGCCACTGTTGGAAACAGAATGCTGGGCTTGATGGGCCTTTGGTCTGTCCCAGTAGGCAATACGTATGTACGTACTTTACTTATGACAATTACTAAATATAAAGTCAAAGGAAAACAAATTGTAAACACAGAGAGGGGTGGAACAATGGGAAATCCGTAGGGATGTGAGGAGATGGGATGAGGATGATAAAGAATTGACGGAGGACGGGGACCAGATTACGTTCTTGTGCACACCTCTGCTTGGAACTCCTGCCACCAGCACGTCACCAGAACTTCTCTTCAGTTCCTGGATAAAGAAATCTGGGAAACGTAGAACAGAACCGAGCTCTGGCTCTGTTGCTGGTTTATTATATTTACGCAGTTTGAAATAATGGACCGCGAGAGAACATTATGGACTTTGATATTTAACAAAAAACAATGTTGTTATTTTCTTGCATAATTTAACAAAGCAATGCAGTTCTGGTTTGTCTGAATTTACAAGATATTTTAAAATGTGGGTTGGGTACATTGATGGGGCAAGAAAATTGTGGGGAAGGTGAGAAGACATTAACAAAACATAGAGACCAATTTTCAGAAGGAGAGAAAGCCTGCATGGTTTTCACCAGGTTAGTTAAGGGTGAGTCACTCAGGTTTTCAGAAGCTCCATTGGAATTATCTCTACCCTCGGAACAGAGGGAACCACTAATTATTAGCACACTGCCCACATGGCTGATATCTGTAATTAAAATCTGGGAAACTATGGAGCCTCGTCCTTACAATGCAGAGCATAGTCTTTTCTTTCTGGTTTGACGCAGTATGCTGTGGAGCCAACCCACTCTAATGTAATTACACAATAGAGATGGCTGTACTTCAGCCCATTAAAAAGTGGAAGCTAGACACAATTTGCATAGCTGTCATCCTGGCCCTTTGTCATAATCAGATCACTAGAAGAAATTCTAGTTATTGTAGCTAAGTAACAGTTCACTGGTGAGCACATATTCTAGAGACGGGAGAATATAATGTCATTTTTTTTCCCCTCGGGCTTAACATCCTGGGCTGAATCATCAATAGGTATACAAGAACAACACTCTTATATACTAATTGAAATGAAGGGAAGTTAACGTCCCGGTACTAAGAAATCAACAGCATGCCAGCTTCATCTTTTCAATTCTGACCTAGGTTTTACACATCGTAGCAGAGCCTGTGGTATGTAAATAAGAAAAAAAAACACTAAACCCTAAACTTATGGAAATATAATTACCATGTTGACAGACGAACTATATTCCCCTCGTAATTCAGCCAGCAGAAGATAGGTTTTTGTTTTTTTTTGTCCTTCACCAGTGCTAAAACTGGAAATTCAATGCTGGGCCCTGTCCAGGCTTCAGCATTGTGTATCTGTTCTTTTTAAAGCTGGCTCATGCATGGCCAAATTATCAGACTTAACCGCTAAACCTGGCCAGATACGTCTGAATATCGAGACGCAACAGACTCCGCCCCCCAGAATACCCTCCATTTACTGAATCCAGCACTGTGTGTTAAGCACATGATGGATAACAGATACATTTAAAGGAGGTGACATTAAGTAACCTACTGCAACACTTGACTGGCTAAAGTCACTGCATAAATAAAGATAAGACTGATTTTTTTTTTTACATCCTATGTGGCAACCCATGGCCTGTTAACTGCTGAATATCACACAACCCGATATGCTTTAGCTGACTCCACCAACCCAGAAATTCAATGCCAAAGCCTGGACATGGACCAGCACTGAATTTCCAGACCTAATGCCAGCGACAGCCATCAAAACGTTGAGCACTGCCAGCTGAATATCAACCCCATAATTTATATCTGCTTCCTATTCCTGTAGGTTATCCTAACATTTAAATTAAAACCATTAATCCCTTTCTGAAAGGCAATAAAGAGGTGGAGAAAGAGGAAGGGAGCACATCTCCATCAGCTAAGGGAGATGCTCCTTTAAGCTTTGAAGAGCCCTTGCTTGAAGAAGCTCAAAACTGATGATCTCCACTCATTTCCCACCCTGTCCTGGAGCAACACAACCAGATGGATTGTCTATATAAGCACAATTAATATGAATAAGAGAGGCTGCCAAAGACTGAAGACCCTGTGCATGCTACTTTCTATAGGAGGCTAAGGTGGGGTGGGGCAAGTTAAATCCTTAGGGTTGGGAGGTAACACCTACCTCAGCAGTAAAAGACAGTAGGGGCATTTTTGAAAGTAGCAGGGAAAAACCTTTTCACAGTATCTCTGGTACAGATACACTGGCTGCCTCCCTCTAACTCCTCGTTTCTGATGGTAATATGCACACTGAATACACTCCAGGGAATTATGTGCTCAAAAAAAAAAATTCAATACACACAACAAAATAATGCAAAATATTAAACAGAACAGTGATTTCAGAATTCCAAAATATACACATAATTAAACTCTGTAATTTTGCCGGCGAACGTGGTGAAGGCGGTTAGCTTAGCAGAGTTTAAAAAGGGGTTAGACGGTTTCCTAAAGGACAAGTCCATAAACCACTACTAAATGGACTTGGAAAAATCCACAATTCCAGGAATAACATGTATAGAATGTTTGTACGTTTGGGAAGCTTGCCAGTGCCCTTGGCCTGGATTGGCCGCTGTCGTGGACAGGATGCTGGGCTCGATGGGCCCTTGGTCTTTTCCCAGTGTGGCATTACTTATGTACTTTTAACACTTGGCTCCCAGTCCTATACCTTCTTGTTGGATATGTGAACAGAGGTGTTCAGCAGCACTAATAGAAATTCTGTGTTTACAAGCAACCAATGTTCCCTTTAAGGACGGAGATGACATGAGCAAAAATTTTCCATTACAATACTCTGTAAGCATTTCTTACAAACACAGAGTTGCACACGTACACACTTACTGTCTTGCCAAGATTTCCTGTCCATTTGTCATTTTCTCTCTTTTTTCATTCAGCTTCTTCAATTTATTTTCTGTCCCTCCATCCAAAATTAATTCATTCTTACTATCCAGTCTTCAATTTCCTTTTATTTAATTTTTTTTTTTTTTACTGCATCTACTACAGCTTTCTGTCTCTTTCCCTGAAGCCCAGCTGGCCTACTCTTATTCCCCAGTATTTCACTTACTCCTTCCTCTTTCTCTCCCTCTTTCCATTTAAAATCTGTCCCTTTTTTCATCACCCCTTTCCATCCAACATTTGCCTTCTTTCTCCTCCCTTCTCTACCTGTCCACCGACTCTGCTTTGAAACAGGAAGATGACTGCTCAGTGGAGGAGTGGCCTAGTGGTTATTGTGGTGGACTTTGGTCCTGGGGAACTGAGTTCGATTCCCACTTCAGGCACAGGCAGCTCCTTGTGACTCTGGGCAAGTCACTTACCCTCCATTGCCCCATGTAAGCCGCATTGAACCTGCCATGAGTGGGAAAGCGCGGGGTACAAATGTAACAAAATAAAAATAAATAAAGATGATCTAAGCATGCAGTAAGTGTTGAAACAGAGTATCTGTGCATTAAAAACCTTTCTATACGTGGAAAATCAATAATGTGCTTCCTTTGAATAGTTATTGTGTACAGTTATTAAAGTGTGAAATTGGCATAAGAAATTTCAACAAAAGCTGGGCCCCAACAAGTTTATAAGTACATAAGTATTGCCATACTGGGAAAGACCAAAGGTGGAATGGAACAGGTCGATGTGGAGCGTCTGTTTAGCTTTCCAAAAATACTAGGACAAGGGGGCATGCGATGAAGCTGCAGTGTGGTAAATTTAAAACGTATCGGAGGAAATTTTTCTTCACTCAACGTGTAGTTAAACTCGGAACTCGCTGCCGGGAAAGGTGGTTTAGACGGTTAACTTAGCGGACTTCAAAAAAGGGTTGGACGGCTTCCTGGAGGAAAAAAGCCATAGAATGTTATTGAATGGACGAGGGAATAAAGCTGTATTTGTAGGATGGGGGGGACAAATTGCTTGTTCTTTTGGCAGCTGTCGGTGACAGGGTGCTGGGCTCGATGGACCCTTCTGTCCCAGCATGGCGACAGTCAAGGGCTCACCATCCAGACCTGTGACAGACGCAAACCCCTCCCAGACTCTGCCCAAAGAATGCTTCTGTTCGATCTAGATAAAGTTGTGTGTGTGCAAGTGGTCCGTGGATTAGGGGTCCTTTTACTAAGCTGTGCTGAAAAATGGCCTGCAGTAGTGTAGACACGTGTTTTGGGCACGTTCAGAATCATTTTCAGCGCACCTGCAAAAAATGCCTTATTAAAAGTTTTTGCCGAAAATGGACGTACAGCAAAATGAAAATTGTGGCGCATTCATTTTGGGTCTGAGATCTCAACGCCAGCCATTGACCTAGTGGTAAAGTCTCAAAAGGTAACCGGGCAGTAATGACCTACAAACGCCAAATGCCACTTGGCGCGTGTAGCTGACATGCACCAGAAAATAAAAAATATTTTTCGGGGCACGTGTAGCGGACACACGCCAAAAATGAAATTACCGCAAGGGCCACGCGGTAGCTCCATTGAGGGGCACATAGGACACTTACGCAGCTTAGTTAAAGGGCCCCTTAATCAGCTGCAATCTATTTCAAGGGTTGCAACTAATTCAGCGACTGACTCACCACTTTACTCAACCTTTTTGAAAAGTCTTCACTGCATCCTACAATATTAACAAGCTAGCTATGCTGCATATTGTCTAAGGATTACTTATGAAGCTCATTAATATTAAGAGCGTCTGAATAACTGAGTCTCCATGCAGAGACACATAGGTACCAGAAGAGTGTGGACTGGTAGCAGACAAGAGCAATCCTTTGAGCTAGAGGCAGTAGATAACTCAGGTACGAAACAAATTCACAGTAATCCGAAATGGAGCAATTACTAATCTAGGCCATTTACGGTCTCTGACAGAAAGAAAATAGAACAGGTTACACAATATATCAGCAGACATCTGAATTGATATGCAGCAGTTCAGAGGTACATTGGAGTGGAGGAGTAGCCTAATGGTTACTGCAGTGGCTTCAGAACCAGGAGAACTGGGTTTAATTCCCACTGCAGCTCCTCGTGACATTGGGCATGTCACTTAATCCTCCATTGCCCCAGCTACAAAATAAATACCAGTATATAATATGTAAACTGCTATTATTGTAACCACAGAAAAACAGTATATTCCCATCCATTTTCTGTTCTCCCACACAAGCATGGCTATCGCTCTAAGGAAATGACCTGAGTGACTATAATAGAGGGTGTATGTTCAAAGCACTTAGACTTACAAGGTTTCATAGTAACCTTTGAAAATGAGTCCCAAGTCCACAATGCAAGCATAGCCACCTAAATTCCATCTCACAAAAAAAAACTGAAGCCAGTTTTAAAACCTTTGGAATTTTCTATCAGCTGAATTAGTAACATCTGAGTTTAGTACCTATAAAGACTGAGGTTTTAAGGCTTACCTACAGCAAGCAATAAGCTCTAGACCTCAATCTAGCAAGAAAATGTTAGAATCCTCCATCCAATCAAAGCTCTGCTTATGATTATTCAAAATTTATAGTCCGCTATATCCATTGTTATAGTGGATTACAGCCTTAGATCCATAATAGTGAAATACACACACACACACACAAAAAAAAACTTACTTAATACGTTTGGGTAGCTTGCCAGGTGCCCTTGACCTGGATTGGCCGCTGTCGGGGACAGGATGCTGGGCTCGATGGACCTTTGGTCTTTTCCCAGTATGGCATTACTTATGTACTAAGACAATTTCAAAATTAATACATCAGACTAAATGTAAGTGGCTAGCTGACCAGAATTTCTCACGGCAATGCTTTGAATCATTTTAAGAGCTGAAGTAAGCCTACATATATACACATCTATATCTATCTATATATATCTATATCTATAGGTAAAGCATGCCACAGTACTGGTTCCACACGGTTTTAGTCCGAGTCGTACCTGTTTCTGACTTGGCACATCTAATAGACATTGATTTGTTGATCTCAATGCACAAGATGGTCGATATACTCTTAAAGTAGCTATGACATCAGGGACTTCATTGTTGAGTGCTTTATGTACTAGTAATAAAATTTTACAGCAGATTCGATACACAAAGTAACGAATGTAAAGATTGCAATAGAGAAATCAGATTCAAAGCGATTATTTCCATCAATACTCTAGCTGCAGCATTTTGAGTTATCTGTGAAAGTCTCAAGACAATTGCAGTTACTCCCACACGTAGGGCATAACAAAAATCAAGATGAGAACATGTGTATGAAATATTATACATATTTAAAACTCAAATAAGTTCTTAAATCAATGTAAAGTCAGCAGCTTATGGAAGACATTCGGTTGTAGTAATTTGGCTTTTCATGGATAGTTGTGAATCTATCAGAACTAATACATTTCGCAAAGATTTAGAGACATTTATAATATGACCATTAACAAACACCATCTCTGGAAGTGAAAGATCTGCAATTCCTGATAGAAACATTATTTCAGTTTCTCGGTATTTCAAACACAACTTGTTTTCTAGCATCCATCTCATCCTAGAATGGAGATATAGGCTTATCAGATCTAGAATATGATCTACTGGAGAAACTAAATATCATCTATGTAAAGTTTGTAGGATAATGCCAAACCCAGTAGTAACTGGCATATAGCTTGAACATATACATTAAACAACGATACCAATAGGGCCCTGCAGACAACAATATTCAAGATGACATTTCATCATTTAGGAAGTCCTGTTGATGCTAATTCATCAAACGATGTAAACCATTTTAATACTGTATCTCCTATTTTCAATGTGGCTAACCTTTGAATCAAAATAAATGTGATCAATATTGTCAAATGCCACTGAAATATTAACTATAACAAGTATGTAGATTGTCTTATATTCAAAATTATGGTCCTCATTTTCTTCCTTATGCATATTCCCACTAAGTTTACGTGTGGCACATCTACGGGACCGTGTTGGGCCGAGAGTTCCGGGTGACCCAGGTGGAGTCGGAGGGGGTTCGTCTGCAGCCTGTGGTCCCAGGCCCAGCAGCCCAACGCCCACGCTGCCCTTCCCGCCGCTGTGGTGGTTGCAGCGACGCGGTCTTCCCCGGGCGGCCTGGTTGCTCTGCTGCTTTTGGGGGCGGCCCTGCTCGGTCGCTCTGAGACCAGCCCAGCTGCTCCAGCTTTCCCAAGCCAGCTTCTCCCTGCCTGCTTGCTTGCTCACTCCAGGCCGGCAGCTCCAGCTTCCTCCAGCTTCCCCTGCTTGTTCCGGTTCATCTGCTCCAGCCTGCTTGTTCCCAGCCTTGAGCCCAACTGCTCCAGCTTTCCCGAACCAGCTTCTCTCTGCCTGCTTGCCTACTCGCTCCAGACCGGGGGCTCCAGCTTCCCGCCTGCTTGTTCCGGTTCATCTACTCCAGCCTGCTTGTTCCAGTCCAGATGCCCCAGCGTGTTCCAGTCCTCTTGTTCCAGTCCAGATGCCCAGCGTGTTCCAGTCCGCCTGATCCCAGCGTGTTCCAGTCCGCCTGATCCCAGTTTGTTCCAGTCAGATGCCCCAGCGTGTTCCAGTCCGCCTAATCCCAGCGTGTTCCAGTCCGCCTGATTTCAGCTTGTTCCGGTCCGCCTGATCCCAGCTTGTTCCAGCCCGCCGATCAAGCTTCCCCCTTGCTCGTTCCAGTCCATCTGCGCCAGCCTGCTTTGTTCCGGTCCAACTGCTCTAGTGTGTTCCAATCTGCCTGTTCCACCTGCTCCAAGCTCGTTCCAGTCTGCATGATCCAGCTTCCCCTTGCTTGTTCCAGTCCATCTGCTCCACCCTGCATGTTCCAATCCAAATCCTCTAGTGTGTTCCAGTCCGCCTGATCCGCCCTGCTCCAAGCTCGTCCCAGTCCGCCCGATCCCAGCTTGTTCCAGTTCCACTGATTCCAGCTTCCCATGCTTGCTCCAGTGTTCCAGTCCATCTGCTCTAGCCTACTTGCCCCGGTACTCCTGCCCAGCCTGCCTGCTCCAGTACATCTGCTCCAGCGTGCTCCAGTCCGCCTGATTCCGCTACGAGCCTCTCTTCCATTGACTACCTGCCTGCTGCTACCTTGTCAACCATTGACTTACTGCCTGCCTGCTACTACCTTGTCAACCATTGACTTACCTGCCTGCCTGCTACTACATTGTCAACCATTCACTTACCTGCTCGCCTGCCTGCGAGCCTCTCATCCATTGACTTACCTGCCTACCTGATGCTAGCTTGTCAACTATTAACTTACCAGTCCATCAATTCCAAACCTCCAACCCAGGCTCTCCATTCTATCTGCTTAAACACCTTAGTCACCACACAGTCACCTGCTACACCTCAGTCACTACATATGGCTCCTATCCACATTCTCTTCCTTGCCCTGTCCCTTCCTAATCTCTTCTCCTCCCCACCCCCACTGTCCGCCATTGGAACTCGTTGCCCTCCTGCCTGGCTCGCCACAACAATACCCCTTTCACCCCCATCCCTCACCACCTCACCATCCCTCTTATCCCCCTCCTCCATCCTAGCTCTCAACCTTCAACACTTCCTTCCTGCTATTAACCCATCCCCATTCCTCCTAAGTGCACCCCGTCTTCGTCGCCTGTCCTCCCCCTCCCTCCTCCGCTCTCTCTTGCTCCTCCTCCTACTATCCGCCGGAGACATTAACCCTAATCCAGGTCCCCCTCATCTGTCACCGTCCTATCCACGCGGACGATCCCGGGAAGTCTCCAATCTCGTCTCTATTCCCCTCCTCCCCCCTTCTTCCCTCCCCTTCTCTTGCGCCTTGTGGAATGCCCACTCAGTCTGCAACAAACTGCCCTTCACCCACGATCTCTTCATCTCCCACTCCCTTCAACTGCTCGTCCTAACCGAAACCTGGATCTCCCCGGACGACTCTGCCTCAGTCGCAGCCCTTTGCCATGGTGGTCACCTCTTCTCACACACTCCCCGCCCAGTTGACCGCGGTGGAGGCGTTGGGTTACTACTCTCGCCCTCCTGTAGTTTCCAACCCCTCCTCCTACCGCAGTCTCACTGTTTCTCATCCTTTGAAGCCCACTCCATCCGATTATTCAACCCGCTACCACTCAGAGTAGCAGTCATCTACCGCCCCCCTGATAAATCCTTCTCTTCCTTCCTTACCGACTTTGATGCCTGGCTCTCTGTCTTTCTCGAACCCTCATCTCCATCTCTCATTCTCGGAGACTTCAATATACATGTTGATGACCCATCCGACCCTCACGCTTCTAAGTTCCTCACCCTAACTTCCTCCTTCAACCTCCAGCTGTGCTCTACCACCCCTACTCACCGTGACAGCCATTGCCTTGACCTCGTCCTTTCCTCATCCGGCTCACCCTCCAATTTCCAAGCTTCAGTTCTTCCTCTCTCCGATCACCACCTGATCACATTCACACTTCTTCACCCCCCCTGCCCCGCCCAACCTTAACCACCACCTCCAGGAATCTCCAGGCCATTGACCCCCTCACCTTATCCGCTAGTATCTCTAATCTCCTCCCATCCATCATGTCCTCCGAGACTGTCGACAAAGCGGTCTCCGCTTACAATGCCACTCTCTCCTCTGCTCTGGACACCCTCGCACCATCCATCTCCCGTCCCACAAAGCGTACCAATCCCCAACCCTGGCTGACCCCTTGCATCCGTTACCTTCGCACGATCTGCCGAACGCCTCTGGAGGAAATCTCGTACTCATTCAGACTTCCTTCACTATAAATTCATGCTATCCTCCTTCCACTCCTCCCTATTCCTTGCAAAACAGGACTATTACACCCAATTGACCAATTCTCTCAGCTCCAACCCTCGTCGTCTCTTCGCCACCCTTAACTCTCTCCTCAAGGTGCCCCCTGCTCCCTCTACCCCCTCACTCTCTCCTCAATCACTGGCTGATTACTTCCACGACAAAGTGCAAAAGATCAACCTTGAATTCACTATCAAGCCATCACCCCCACCCCCCCCTCTTCACCCATTAACCCTCTCCCTCAACCAACCAACCCAGGCCTCCTTCTCCTCCTTTCCTGAGATCACCGAGGATGAAACCTCCTGCCTTCTTTCCTCCTCGAAATGCACCACCTGTTCCTCTGATCCCATCCCCACCAACCTACTCAACACCATCGCCCATACTGTCAACCCCTCCATCTGTCGCATCCTTAACCTCTCTCTCTCCACTGCAACTGTCCCTGACACCTTCAAGCACGCCGTAGTCACACCTCTCCTCAAAAAACCATCACTCGACCCTACCTGCCCCTCCAACTATCGCCCCATCTCTCTCCTACCCTTCCTCTCCAAAATACTTGAGCGCGCCGTTCACAGCCACTGTCTTGATTTTCTCTCCTCTCATGCCATCCTCGACCCACTCCAATCCGGTTTCCGCCCTCTCCACTCGACAGAAACAGCACTCTCTAAAGTCTGCAATGACCTGCTCCTGGCCAAATCCAGAGGCCACTACTCCATCCTCATCCTCCTCGATCTTTCTGCCGCTTTTGACACTGTCAATCACGATTTACTTCTCACCACACTGGCCTCTTTGGGTTCCAGGGCTCTGTGCTCTCCCTGGTTCTCCTCTTATCTCTCCCACTGCACATTCAGAGTGCACTCTCATGGATCTTCCTCCACTCCCATCCCACTATCTGTTGGAGTTCCCCAGGGATCTGTTCTTGGACCCCTTCTCTTCTCTATCTATAGAATGACATCCTATAGTATATCTCCTATCAAACTGAGCTCTCTTTTTCATCAAGCACTGCCATTTCCTCCCCTCACCCTCCCCACTGACAGTTTGAACTTCGTGGGTGTGGCTTGGATCTCTTTCAGGGAGAGAAAACTAACAACTTATAGCAGCAGCTTCAGAGAGCATTTTCCATCTCACAGATAGGCTGCAGAGAATACCTTCTCCTGCTTTAGACTTAATCCCGCCTACCCTACCCCTCTACCCACCCACCCCTAGAGTGACATGTCTTATGTAACCTCCCTATTAACCCACTCATTACTTTACCTCACCCATTTCTATTCTTCTATCACCTTCTCCCACTACTCCAACCAGAGTTACACCTAATCACACTGACCACCCTTCAACATCTTCAGTCCTTCTGTGACTGTTCTCTTGTGCTTGACTGCTTAAATATTTTAAATTTAAATGCTTCACTTTTTGTCTATTAGATTGTAAGCTCTTTGAGCAGGGACTGTCTTTCTTCTGTGTTTGTACAGCGCTGCGTACACTTTGTAGCGCTCTAGAAATGTTAAATAGTAGTAGTAGTAGTATCTACACCTCTTCCCTAGGCTCACTGATCTCATCTCATGGCTTCCAGTATCATCTTTACGCTGATGACACCCAGCTCTATCTCTCCACACCAGACATCACCGCAGAGACCAAGGCCAAGGTATTCGCCTGCCTATCCGACATTGCTGCCTGGATGTCAAACCGCCACCTGAAGCTGAACATGTCCAAGACTGAGCTCCTCGTCTTTCCACCTAAGCCCACTTCTCCTCTTCCCCCACTCTCTATCTCAGTTGATGGCACCCTCATCCTCCCCGTCTCATCTGCCCGCAACCTCGGTGTCATCTTCGACTCCTCCCTCTCCTTCTCTGCGCATATCCAGCAGACTGCCAAAACCTGTCGCTTCTTCCTTTTCAACATCAACAAAATTCGCCCTTTCCTGTCTGAGCACACCACCCGAACTCTCGTCCACGCTCTCATTACCTCTCGTCTCGACTACTGCAACTTGCTCCTCACTGGCCTCCCACTCAGCCATCTATCCCCCCTTCAATCCATTCAGAACTCTGCCGCACGTCTCATATTCCGCCAGAACCGATATACTCATATCACCCCTCTCCTTCAAGTCGCTTCACTGGCTTCCGATCAGATACCGCATCCAATTCAAGCTTCTCCTCCTTACTTACAAATGCACTCACTCTGCTGCTCCACCCTACCTCTCTACCCTCATCTCCCCCTACGTTCCTGCCCGTAACCTCTGCTCACATGACAAATCCCTCCTCTCAGTACCCTTCTCCACCATTGCCAATTCCAGGCTCCGCTCATTTTCCCTTGCCTCACCCTTTGCCTGGAACAGTCTTCCTGAATCCCTACGCCAAGCCCCCTCCCTACCCATCTTCAAATCCTTGCTTAAAGCTCACCTCTTCAATACTGCATTCGGAACCTAACCTTTCGAACATATAGGTTGCCCCAATCTGTCTGACCTATATGATTAACTGTACATTTGTCTTTTTAGATTGTAAGCTCTTCGAGCAGGGACCGTCCTTCCATGTTAAACTGTACAGCGCTGCGTAACCCTAGTAGCGCTTTAGAAATGTTAAGTAGTAGTAGTAGTACTTATAGAATACCACCAACTGAATATGCGGCATGAGCAGTTGCACATATTGGTTATAGAGTAGAGTCACCCACTTATCTGCCAATATTTAGCTACACCCATTTCTGCTTGGTGTAAGTGGTTGCACCTCAATGCCGACACATAAAAGCAGACACACTAATGTTCTATAAAGGCAATTAAGTATGTGATTGCCACTGTAGATTTAGTACTTAACCCCCTATGTTTCGGCGCCCAAATTTTGGCAACCTTTGTAGAATTAACACTGTTATAACTTTCTGAAGGATGTCAGGCTGTAAAGAAAAGCAGAAGTGATTATATTATACATTGCCACTGTAGTTCACAAATGTTCAAACAATGGATGATACAACTATCATGATACAACTATTTTCAATCCAGTCCTTGAGGTTTTCAGGATATTCCCATTGAATTCAATGGGAACATCCTGAAAACCCTGACTGGCTGGGTGTGCCCCAAGGATTTGATTAAAATCCTCTGATCTATGTAGTAATGTGTCTCTCTTTTGGGCAGCTGGGTCTGTTCACACAGTTCTTTCATCTAGAGTAGGTGAGGGGACCCTTCTTCTGGTTCTCAAGGACCACAAACTGACTAGACTTATTGGATATCCTTAATTCAGACTTCTCAACCAAGTTCTCAGGGCAAACCAATCCAGACTGGTTTGCAACATATCCATAATAAATATGCATGTATTGGCTTCTTGATCCAGTCCTCAGGACAAACCAATCCAGTCTGGTTTATAATATATCTGTAATAAATATGCAAGTGATAAATCTGTATTCATTGTCTTCATTATTTATTTAAACACATTTATACCCCACATTTTCCCACTAGTAGTAGGCTCAATGTGGCTTACACAAGACCGTAGGATATATGCAAATCTCTCTCATATATATTCATTGTGAGTATCCTGAAAACCTTGACTGGCTTGGTGTATCCAGAGGACCATCTTGAGAACCTTTGCTCTAATGTATATGCAATATATAGATCTGCACACAG